>NC_064420.1:3782500-4007500 GCF_023375975.1 Astyanax mexicanus | reverse complement strand
GAACTCTGGTCCTCTGGTAATTTTAGTACCGTCCGGATGCACATATCTGAGTTTCATCTCCTCGTGTTTAATAAAATAGCTATTTGTCCATTGCCACGCACCATAATTACACTTTGGGCGTGCGTATCCATGGAAATCCGTGTAAAAACACAACAGCAAGTGGAAATGGAGGAGCTACTGAACATGATGTCATGTGACGAGAAAGAAAAAAAAAACTCACTGGTCCTCCTGTTCTTTTTAATTGCAGTCCGGATATAAGAGTTTTATCACTGAGCAGAATATTAAAACGAATCCCGTCCGGATAGGGCTTTACTTGCTAAAGCTAATGTTTCATTTCTTCACATGGTGGCGCTTCATTTCAACGTTGAATCAATGTTGAGATGGTGTAGATGGTAGAATCAATCTTTTTGCCAACCTGCCAAAAAGAACCACCCTGATTGGACTCTCAGTGGAGTCCAATCACATGTGCTTCAGAGCTGCAACTAATGATTATTTTGGTAGTCGACTAATCTGATGATTATTTTTTCGATTAGTCGATTAGTCAACGATTATTTCTGCCATGTCCTGAGCTGAACATGAGATTTAAAAGGCATTTAAATGTGTAGATGTTGTTTAAATGTGGAAAGTACTGACATTTAGTGATTAAATATGTATATCTGTTCTGTTTAAGCACTTTTAGTTGAGTGTAAACTGTGTGTGAGTGAGCCATTTACCCATCTCCCATTGCGCTTTTGTCCCCAGCACTTTGTGTAATGCAGTACTGTCACAAATGAATGATTAGTCGACTATTAAAAATGTGAAATATTTAACATTGTCGATTATATCAGCTAATCGTTGCATCCCCAATGTGCTTAATAAACCTGCAATAAATTCAGAATCTGATTATTAACACTCCTGCCGATAACGACGCTGTATCAGCGCACACTTGTCATTTCCTGATGCTGAGGTTATTACGGTGGTAACGTGGTGAGGCCTTGCGCATTTCTCGCGTTTCCCGAGCTCAACCTCAGAAGCACTTCTTCTTATCGGCCCTACAATAGCTCCTGCTTCAAACCGTTAGCCCAATTTGCTGTTAACAAGATAAATTGGAGAACAGACAAAGGCATTAAGTGTTGCCGTGCCAGTAAGTGAGTGACAGCGGCTTCTGGGAATTGGCGAGCTGCAAGTCCTCCTAAGTGGTCTGTTCTGGAAACATCCAAGGATCAAGGCAGATGTTGTTTGTCTAGTCGAGGTAGAAGCAGCAGTCCAGCGCAGTGATTTGCCTAAGAGCCATTTAAGCTTGGACGAGGATAGAGAATAAAAAAGGTGTTCAATACAGAGAAGCGAAGGGAGGACACGGATCTACACGGTCTTATCTCTGTGCATTTTTTTTTTATTTTTTATTATAAGATATTTTTATAAGCTATTTAATGCACACCTTTCTATAATACATGTTGTAGCATTGGAATCATTTTTTGTTGTTGTTTTATTTGAAAATTAGTATCAAAGCTAAACAAGACATATATTAGGTTATATCAGGGCTGCATGATATAACAGCCATATTATGATACGATATTATAACAATACAATACTGCGATTCTCCGATAAAATACTAAATAAGCAAATAACTGGAATTATGGATGTATTGCTGTCACATGGTTTCCACCGCTGCATAAATAAAATAGTTTAAATGTCTTTGGTCAAAAAGTAAGATTTTTTAAGACATTTAAGTAATTTTATTTATGCAGTGTTGAAAAAAGTTGCAAAACTAATGGAAACGTGCACCAAATTGAGTGTGCATTTAATTTTGGTGCATTTCTACTGTGAGTAAATTATTCAAAAATCATTCATTATTCATCTTCATAATTATAGACAGAGTGTATCGATGCATGTTTCCATTAGTTTTGCAACTTTTTTTAATACTGCATTAAAAAAATAGCTTAAATGTCTTAAAAAATCTTACTCTTTGACCTTTAAAGACAAAATATTTAAACTATTTTATTTATGCAGTGGTGAAAACCCTGTGACACCAATACCAATACACATCCATAATTCCAGTTCTTTGCTTATTTTGCATTTTATCGGAGAATCACAGTATTGTATTGTTATAATATCGTATCATAATATGGCCTGTGAGATGTTCCTTATACACACATTGTGATGACGATGCTCTGAGTTTGCTATTTAAAAGCTATACGTTTGAGTAAAATGAACATTGTTGTTTTATTCTATAAACTTCAGACAACATTTCTCCCAAATTCCACATAAAAATATCATATCAAATGTCATTTAGAGCATTTATTTGCAGAAAATGAGAAATGTCTAAAATAACAAAAAAGATGCAGAGCTTTCAGACCTCAAATAACGCAAAGAAAACTACAAGTTCGTATTCATAAAGTTTCAGAAATCAACATTTGGTGGAATAACCCTGGTTTTTAATCACAATCTCCTCCACCAGTCATACACACTGCTTTTGAATAACTTTATGCTGCTTTACTGCTGGTGCACAAATTCAAGCAGGTCATTGAAATACATAAAAAATTGCAACAAAAGGAGCAAAGCGCTGAAGGGTTTTGACATTGCAACTGCTGAATCTTGTTCTGAATGTGTTCTGATTCGGAGAGCTCTCTCCCTCCGCAGGTCCGGTGCTAACCGTCTGTAATTGGTTACAGCCGTGCTGCCTTCTGTGTTGTGCTAATTCCTCTTTTGTTTGTTTATATCGCTGTAATAGTTCAACCACAGAAGCGCTCATCCTGTTCTGTGGGCATGATGTCATGGTATTTCCGCTAGTCTGCGTGCCCGCTGCCTGCCTGCTGTCTGCCCGCTGCCCAACCCTGCCTGCCTGCCTGCCTGCCTGCCTGCCTGGGCACTGGTGGTGGGCGAGGCCAGCCGGATGGATTTTATTTTTCTTTTTTTAGGGAGGGAGGTGCTTTTTTTTTTTGCTGTTTGGCTGAAAAAAGGAGACAGGAGAGAGGAGACAGAAGCTAAGTGCTAATTGTAGCATAGGTGAGAGGAAAGGATTAGAGCGCTTTTAATGCTTTCCATGCTTTTTAAATGCAGTTCTGCATGTTTGAGGAGAAGATTAGGAGAATGAGGAGGTGAAGAAAGTGGTGGAGGGGTTTGAGAAAGACCTTTCCTGATTGGTCTAAAGGCATAGTCGCGCCTCCCCTCGTGCCCCGCCACCTCAACCGCACGCTCACCTCGCCTCCCCTCGGAGACCTGCGCCAGTTTCCAGGCAAATGACACAATTTGATACGCCGATAGGGCAATTGGGCCAAATAATGTTTCTACACGATCATCCCTGAGAAAAGTAGAAAAGGCTATTTCTTGTTATGATTTTTCTCTTCTTCTTCTTCTTCTTCTTTTTTTTTTCCTCATTAAGCACGACAGTGGCGAGGTTATGGAAGACTTTATTGCACCCAGACTAAAACTCATTACTCCTGCCAGACATCCGAGTATATAAAAGAAATTACAAAACGGTATTTTGTCCCGGTCTCCACAGATAGCAGGCTCGGGAGATTGAGGTCGGAATGGCAGTCAGAAGGAGAGAGAGAGAGAGAGAGAGAGAGAGAGAAAAAGACAGAGAGAAAGAGAGAGAGAGCAGGAGGGGAAGTGATCTGTGTCGATTCCTCGAGCGAGAGAGCCAGACGAGGGGGGGGAAAAGGGCCTAACGATGACACAAAATGCCTTTTGTGCGCCTGCTATTTGATTACCGGCAGGAATTCTGGTGGCGGCGTCGCTAGCGCGCGAGAGAGAGAGCGAAAGCGGTCGAAATGATCTAACCGGGCGGCGAGTGCACCTGCCAAGCGCAAGCTGATCTTTTGTCGAGCCTCGTCGCAGGCGTAGGATAGGAGGAGAGGGTCTGCGGTCCACGCCGGACCCCTTCCCTCAACAGCTCTCCAGGAAACCCTTTCATAAAAAGCCTCCCACCTTCTGCTTCTCCTTCGAAAGAGAGAATAAGAGAGAGAGAGAGACGGAGAGAGAGAGAGAGAGGAACAAAGATTTGGTGTGAAACCAGAGACGATGCGCTGTAGAGCTAGGCTAATAGTTGACCCACCTCAGGAAGCCATATGGCTCCAGAGTTGTTCAAAACAATCACAGTGGGCTCGTCTTACCGCCTCCAGATGGATTTCGGATGGCGTGTCCGTGTCAGGACAAGAGCTGAGGGCTCCGAGGATCGGGTTTCACACTTCTGTCATATTTACCCCCTCAGTTCATTGTGATAGGATCCTGTTGATATGAACACAAAGCTTTATTCGGCTTAAAAGGTGTCATGGTCACAAGGGTACCACAGGAACATGCTGTACCCATTACCTAATACCAAAGATCGCCCTGATAGCTTTTTTTTTCTGGAGCTGTAATGCTTTTTTTTTCATGTCGCATAATATTGTTTGTTTAAACTGAGATTGAGAAAAATATAGTTTTTACTATAAAACCCCCAAAACGACGAGTTTCTTTGATTTCACCTAATTAAAAACTGTTCACAAGCCAAGTTCATCAAACCAAGCTGAACTGCTTGAATTTTTGCACCAGGAGTAAAGCAGCATGAAGTTATCCAAAAGCAGTGTGTAAGACTGGTGGAGGAGAACATGATGCCAAGATGCATGAAAAAAACTGTGATTAAAAACCACCAGGGTTATTCCACCAAATATTGATTTCTGAACTCTTAAAACTTTATGAATATGAACTTGTTGTTTTCTTTGCATTATTTGAGGTCTGAAAGCTCTTTTTTGTTATTTTAGCCATTTATTTTAGAGCATTTATTGCAAATAAATGCATTAATTGACAATATTTTTATTTGGGATTTGGGAGAAATTCTAAAACCAGTATCCATCTGTTTAACCATGTTTCCATAGAATGAACACAAGGTACATTATGATGTTCATTCAAAAATGAGAAGAAGTATATAGACAAGTGTGTAGTAAATTCATATACTGCAAAAATTCAAGTTTTTGATCATTTTTCCTTTATTTTATTTCTGCTCTTATATGCTGCAATTCCGTTACAATGTCTCAATATATAATACATATATTTTAACATTTCCCACTCCTGCTAATCCAAGATAATAAACATCCTTGTTATCCTCCATTGCTTCATTAACGCCTGGTGCTGAAACAGCGCTCCAGAGTCCCCGTGGTCATGCACTGTGCACGTTCATGTGAGTGAGCATCAGAATGAGAAAAATACAGTGTTCCTGAGGAAAAAAAAAGAGATAGAAACTTCATTAATCTGTAAATTATCCACAGTGTACCTGATTTGCTTCCAATCAAGTGCTTAATGAGTCTCAATTAAGATTTATTATGCAAATTAACCCTCGCCTGCTACTGTCTACGGGTGCAGGAGCTACGACAATATTTTGCTAATGGTGCAATCTGTAACAATTAGAAAAGGCAAACTTTCACGAGACTGTACTCAGGACTGGACAGAAGGTCCTGAGGTAAAGGTGGGATTTATTATGATATAAGGCATAGTAAATGTGTGCAATCTATATATATACTAGTGCAGGGGTGTCCAAACCTTTTTTGTTGGGGGCCAGAAGGAGAAATATATTTGAAGTCACGGGCCACAGACTCTGTAATAAAACAAATAATGAAATATACCACTTTAAATAATACTTTTTTCCTGATTATTTCATTTACACACCATTTTACTTGACTTACTATCTTTATCTTTGACAGTGTTGTGTAAACTAAGATTTTTCAAATTGATGTTTCATTTCATGATGTCTCTTAATATTAAACTCCTTAATTACGGCAACTTTTAGACTCTTTGCCCCGTTTTTCTGCTCTAGAAATGCGCTCTCTTTCCGCTTTTAGACTCTTTGCTCTGTTTTTCTGCGCTAGAACTGCGCACTCTCTCCGCTTTTAGACTCTTTTGCCCCGTTTTTCTGCGCTAGAAATTCGCACTCTCTCCGCTTTTAGACTCTTTGGCCCATTTTTCTGTGCTAGAAATGCGCACCCTCTCCGCTTTTAGACTCTTTGGCCCATTTTTCTGTGCTAGAAATGCGCACCCTCTCCGCTTTTAGACTCTTTTGCCCCGTTTTTCTGCGCTAGAAATTCGCACTCTCTCCGCTTTTAGACTCTTTGGCCCATTTTTCTGTGCTAGAAATTCGCACTCTCTCCGCTTTTAGACTCTTTGGCCCATTTTTCTGTGCTAGAAATGCGCACCCTCTCCGCTTTTAGACTCTTTTGCCCCGTTTTTCTGCGCTAGAAATTCGCACTCTCTCCGCTTTTAGACTCTTTGGCCCATTTTTCTGTGCTAGAAATGCGCACCCTCTCCGCTTTTAGACTCTTTGGCCCGTTTTTCTGCGCTAGAAATGCGCACTCTCTCCGCTTTTAGACTCTTTGGCCCGTTTTTCTGTGCTAGATATGCGCACTCTCTCTGCTTTTAGACTCTTTGGCCCGTTTTTCTGTGCTAGAAATGCACACTCTCTCCGCTTTTAGACTCTTTGGCCCATTTTTCTGTGCTAGAAATGCGCACTCTCTCTGCTTTTAGACTCTTTGGCCCGTTTTTCTGCGCTAGAAATGCGCACTCTCTCTGCTTTTAGACTCTTTGGCACGTTTTTCTGCGCTAGAAATGCGCACTCTCTCCGCTTTTAGACTCTTTGGCTCGTTTTTCTGTGCTAGAAATGCGCACTCTCTCTGCTTTTAGACTCTTTGGCACGTTTTTCTACGCTAGAAATGCGCACTCTCTCCGCTTTTAGACTCTTTGGCCCGTTTTTCTGCGCTAGAAATGCGCACTCTCTCCGCTTTTAGACTCTTTGGCTCGTTTTTCTGTGCTAGAAATGCGCACTCTCTCTGCTTTTAGACTCTTTGGCACGTTTTTCTACGCTAGAAATGCGCACTCTCTCCGCTTTTAGACTCTTTGGCCCGTTTCTCTGCGCTAGAAATGCCAAGAAAGACCAATTGGTACTTTTGCCAGTGTGAGCAGTCAAGCGTGCCAAGTCCTGCTGGAAAATGAAATTCGCATCTCCATAAAAGTTGTCAGTGGCAGAGGGAAGCTGTAAGATATGAAGTGCTGTAAGATTTTGCGGGAAAACAAAACTGCACTGACTTTAGACTTGATAATAAAACACAGTGGATCAACACCAGCAGATGACAGACATGTCTCTCCAAACCATCCTATAAAATAATGATGATTTAATCAAGATATTGTTGTGTAATTAAGCAATTGACTCCAATAAAGTGATAAATTAAACCTTATTATTAAAAGCTTAAGAGACTCTGATAGGTCACATGGTTTACACATAGATGCACTGTTTGTTATAAGTAAATAAGAAAGACTTAAGACTGCCCGAAATACAGTATATTATTTTTATGAGTTAATTCAGTAAGCAGTTATTAATGTACTTTAAGAAATGCAGTCTAGTAAAATATACTAGTAAGACTATTTCAAACACGTTTTTTGAATAATGCAAAATATCGTTTATTATCTTTATCAACAAAATTACAGATATTATCGAGAAATCATTTTTTTTTGTCAATATCCCACACCCCTAGTTCATAGATGCATATTTATAAATTAGAGAGAGAGAGAGAGAGAGAGAGCTTTCTAGAGAAGAGAGAAAAAGAGAAAAATAGAGAGAGAGAGAGACTGTCAGCTTGTTTTCATGAATCTTATTTAAAATTTTAATTTCATACCATCATTAGACCTAAGCCTTGACTAAGAGGCATCTCGGAGAGATATTTAATTAAAGCATCTGTGGAAATCGTATTGATTAATGTAATAAACGCGTCGCTACAGTACACATCCTGATGAGAGTGCCGCAGCTAAATCTTCCGGCCGGCAGAATCCCGACCACCTCGCTGGCCGGCGTCCAAACGGCGGCCGAGTCGTGAACCTGCGCTGCTTTTTGTGTCTTCATTTAACATGGCGGCTGATGGCTTCCTGACAGCTTTATTGCTGACACGTTCCGCGGCGAGTCATGCCACGCAATTACACGCGAACTAATTTGATGAATCAACTTGATATTCCCCGTTCCTGGCTGACCTCTCCGCCGTGCGCTCTCCATTCCCCCCCCAGAGGTCACCAGGAGCTCACTCGCACTTACCGCACACTCCGCACACTCAATATACTACACTCTACACACAACACACCCCACATACTGTATTTCACACACTACACTGCATATAATACTCACTACATACCGCAATCCATATACTACATACCACACACTGCATTTCACATACCACACTACACACTATACGTCACACACTCCACTCCGCACTCCACATACTACACATTACACTCCACACACTGCTCTCCATATACTGCCCTCCTTATACCACACAGTACATTCAGCACTCCGTATACTACACACTCCACTCCACACACTGCACTCCATATACTACACACTGCTCTCCGTATACTACACTCCTTATACCACACACTACATTCAGCACTTCGTATACTACACAGTGCACTCCGTATGCTACACACTACACACTGCACTACGTATATTACACACTGCACTCCATATACTACACTCTACACACTACACACTGCACTCCGTATACTGCACTCCTTATACCACACACTATATACTGCAATCCATATACTAAACACTACACACTGCACTCCGTATACTACACACGACACACTGCACTCCGTATACTACACACGACACACTGCACTCCGTATACTACACACTACACACTGCACTCTGTATACTACACACCACATACTGCACTCTGTATACTACATACTACACACTACACTCTGTATACTACACACTACACACTGCACTACGTATATTACACACTGCACTCCATATACTACACTCTACACACTACACACTGCACTCCGTATACTACACACTACACACTGCACTCCGTATACTACACACTACACACTGCACTCCGTATACTACACACTACACACTGCACTCTGTATACTACACACCACATACTGCACTCTGTATACTACACACCACATACTGCACTCTGTATACTACACACTACACACTACACTCCATATACTACACACTACACACTGCACTCCGTATACTACACACTACACACTGCACTCCGTATACTACACACTACACAGTGCACTCCGTATGCTACACACTACACACTGCACTACGTATATTACACACTGCACTCCATATACTACACTCTACACACTACACACTACACTCTGTATACTACACACTACACACTGCACTCCGTATACTACACACTACACACTGCACTCCATATACTACACTCTACACACTACACACTGCACTCCGTATACTGCACTCCTTATACCACACACTATATACTGCAATCCATATACTAAACACTACACACTGCACTCCGTATACTACACACCACATACTGCACTCTGTATACTACACACTACACACTGCACTCCGTATACTACACACTACACACTGCACTCCGTATACTACACACTACACACTGCACTCTGTATACTACACACCACATACTGCACTCTGTATACTACACACTACACACTGCACTCCATACACTGCACTTCACATACTACACACTACACACTGCACTAATAATATTGAGTAATATTGGTAATATTGAGTATGATACAATATGGCACATCACTAATTAGTGAAGGTGTGGTAATAGTAAAAGATCTAATAACACAGTTTATAATGAAAGGTGCAGTTGATCATTGTTTATTAAGTTCTATAAAATCTGATGTTTTTTTTTTGTTGTTATCTTTATTATTTATTTACTACTAAATATGTCAACTATTTATGCTATTTATAATAATTATAACAGTACAACATCATAAAAATGCAGTTACACCTGAACAAGAGAACAAGAGAAACAAACATTTTAATATTAGAAACATTCAGGCATTAAATAATAAATATATTAAAAATATACCAAATAAGTAAAACAACATAAAAAAGTATGATATAAAAACTCTATTGATTTACCATTATAATATTATCATATTATAATAGGCTCTTTGCCTCTTCTCAATGTGTAAACACAATGGGCAATTCTTAGGTCAGCTAAGCTTATTGAGGTTATGTCCATATATTAAACATATATTGAAGATATATTAAAAATATATTGGTGGATATAAATATTAATAACAAAATTACTGTGACAGGTCAAGGTTATGTTATAAACAGTGTTATAACTATAAAATTGGATGTAAATTCATTGGCTTACATATATTCTATCATATATATTCCTGTGCCTCCAGAAGCTCAGAGCAGTGAAGTCTTTACATAGAAATGTGCTTTTTCTTTTACACAACCCAGAAAATCAGCAGTTGAGTTGAGAGATTACAGTTTTTTTTAAATTACAGGTAGGGTAAGATGATGATGATGTCTTCAGCAGTGTCTCCTAAGCCAGACAGCTCATCTTTACTGAGGAACCTTCTGCTAGGAATGCTGTAACATCGCTGCGAAATGTCAATATACTGGATACACCTTTGATACAGCTCAAATGTCAGTGGTAAATGTAGCTGTGAGGAAGACGTACGGCGGAGGGGCGTCTCCGCACCTTCAGAGCGGCTGGGTTTCGAGGGGAATGTTCACAGATTGGTTTTTAAAGCGTTCGCTGAAACAAGCGGCCTGGTTAATGTAAAAATGAATAAACAAATATATATATAAATAAATAAACAGAAATATAATAGAGTTATAATAAATTGTAAGACTCTTTCGCTTAAAAGAGGAAAAAAAAATAAAACTGACGTGACTGAAAGAGGCGGAGGGTTTTAAATGGGCTAAGTCTGCCGTAATAAAACGTCTTGTTTGTGTCCTTGCCGGGCCGTGAGCACACGCCTGCGTGCGCCGCACCATTCTTCTGAAACTAACAGCTTAATTGAAACTCATTAAAAAGCAGTGACAGCTTAGGTGTCCTTGTAGGATATAGAATAATTCAGTTGTACTTACAACTTGATTAAGGGAAGCCGATGAACATATTAATGGTTAGAGGCGCCGTGCACTGCGCAGACTTTTAACAACGCTGCGCGCCGAGCGCTTTAACCGTTTGTTGGCGTGATAAAGATTAGATAAAGGTTAAATTCTGCGCAGATTTGAAGCTGAAATGAGGATTTTGCAAAGTATTATTCATACTGAAGATGCTGTAGGGTGTATAATATGATATAAAACAAGACAAATAAAGTTATACATTAGTTTAAACACCGCAAAGGCATTTTTCAACACTTGGCTTTGCTGCACTAATTGTTTACTGAATAAGAAGTAGTTTGGTGTAACTGTGCACTGTGGACCTCAACCTCACTCTATTTTGCTATACCTCACTCTACCCCATGTCTATCTCACATTACCTCACTCTACTTTGCTCTAACTCCCTCTACATTACTCTATCTTTTACTACCTCACTCTACTCTCACTCTGCCTCGGTCTATCGACCTCACTCTATTTTGCGTTACCTCACACAACCTTGTTCTACCTTACTCTACCTCGCTCTGCTTCACTCTACCTCACTCTACCTCTATCTATCTCACTCTGCCTCAGTCTACCTCACTCTACATTACTGTACTTTGTTCTACCTCACTCTATCTCTATCTATCTCACTCTGCCTCAGTCTACCTTACTCTACATTACTGTACTTTGTTCTACCTCACTCTACCTCTATCTATCTCACTCTGCCTCACTCTACCTTACTCTACATTACTCTAATTTGCTCTACCTCACTCTATCTCTGTCTATCTCACTCTACCTCACTCTACCTCTGTCTATCTCACCTTACCTCACTCTGCTTTGCTCTGCCTCAATCTACCTCACTCTACCTCCTTGGTCTTCTTCACTCTACCTCATTCAACCTCAGTCTATCATACTCTACCTCACTCTACTTTGCTCTAGGTTGCTTTACCTCACTCTACCTCGGTCTGCTTAACTCTACCTCACTCTACCTCTCTCTACAAGACTCTACCTCACTCTACCTCACTTTACCTCACTCTACATCACCCTATATAACTAACTGTAATGCGTAATGCCGTGTGCACACAAAGGGGAGTCGGATTTTGCCACTGATTCTTTTTCTTCTTCTATTGTTTAATGGGAGATGATAGCCAGTCTCAACTTCCTGTAATTGATTAAAAAGGCAGAACCATCCAATTCTGGTCCTTTAGCCCCTTTCAGCACTTTGCACACCTGCTTTGCTTTCATTTTTTGGTCCAGACCAAACTGAAAATTCCAGATGTCCAAAGGTTTGCCTGAAAGCGCCATTAATTTCATATTGCACCAAAGCAAATAACGGTACAATAAGGCAAGTGATTAACTGTTACTAACAGTTTAATTATACAGTAAATCTCATTTCTCTGTACACACTGCTCTGGTCTCTCTGTTGCCAGAGAGAGTGTGAGGCCCCAACACTTGACAGTGTTGTGAGAAATACACTCGCTGGATCGTTTTAGCTGAGAAATAACAGCGCTAAGAATTTGGCAAAAACTGATGGTCCTTATAATGAGTATATGAGTAATATTGTAATTTAGGGAAAGAAAATAAATGTGGGCAAACTGGCGGAATTATGCAGTGTT
Source organism: Astyanax mexicanus (assembly GCF_023375975.1). Lineage (NCBI taxonomy): Eukaryota > Metazoa > Chordata > Actinopteri > Characiformes > Acestrorhamphidae > Astyanax > Astyanax mexicanus. Next base: position 3,995,038 of record NC_064420.1, on the reverse strand, counting down.
CTGCTGATCTGTGGAGATGAACTCGCTAAAGATCTAAGATAATGTCATTTCTCCGTTTAATTGCCGCCTGCGCCTTCTTGAAACATTTTCCAACTTAGCTAAAGCTTCAGTCAGACTAGCGATTAAAAGAATATAGCAAGGGAGTGTCACTAATGTTCAGATGAACGTGATAAAAGTTTCAGGCAGTGTGTGGTGTTTAACTCAATGTTGCATTTATATTACAGTACCTACATACTGACCTACAAGAATGACCTTTTTTTAAACTTAGCAATAAACAGAATAAAAAATAAAATAACATTGCTGTTCCCTTAAATGAGATGCTGATGTGTCCTCTGCTGAGACGCACAAAAGCACCATACTGTTAAGATACGAATGTGCCAAAGTCAGAGCTCACCTGGTTCTTAAAGGGAATTAAGCCTGGCACACTGATTGGTTCGTTTCATGTTACATTGCGATGATTATTTTTTTTGAGTAGTTGGTTAGTCATCTCTCTAAAAATATATGATATATAAGTAAATGATAGATACAGTTAATTTAATGTTGGATAAATAGTCTAAATGTTTTGTTTTTGGGGGCTTTTTTGAAGAAAATGCCATTGTTTGTCTTTCTTTCCACTTCATTTCGTTTGCGGAATTTATTAGTGCCTCCTCAAAGTTGGGTTAACAATATTTAGCCTCTGCCTTATTACAACATTTAAATAAATCCCGGTTATGCAGCTTGCCATCAGCTGCCAGAGCCATGAGAGAGCACAGTTGGCCTTGCTCTCTCTCTCTCTCTCTCTCTGGGTGGGTACAGTAGATAGCACTCTTTCTCCACATCTCTCTTAGGGTGATGTCGATCATCACAAGGCTGCGTCTCTGTGAGCTGTTGTATCAGAACCGAGTCGCTGCGCTTTCCTCCGAGTGCGCTGGTGGTGTGACGGGGGATATACAGCTGAGTAGCAGCTGAATGGGTGGGACAAATGGCCAAACATAATTTGTATTTTAAAGTACGATAAAACATTCCTTGTTCATTGTTCATTATTTTCTGACTGTGTTTGCTGAGAAACTTGTTCTCTACATCCAAAATCAGATGTAATCAATTGATCCGTAGCGCAATAATCACTTCCCTCGCGCAGTGTGATTATCCACACTGTGTTTAACACGGACTCCTCCGCTTCCTGACTGGAACTTTACGTGGCACGCTGAGACGAACTGCCCGTGAACCAAATCAAAACCCCCACACATCTGGTCTCATCCCTCAATATCAACATTCCTCTGACATTTCAGCGAGCACGTCCCACCCCTCCTCACCATTTTGTAAATCTGAAAGGGGGGATTTCCTCAAAGGAGGGATTTATGGCTCCGAGCTGGCTTCACATGATTGATAGCGCACAGTGGAGCCTTTGTACAGGAAGACGCATGCCTCATTGTGGGCCAACTGTATCAGTCTGAAACAAAACACGATGCCAGGCCTTCCAGTACGCTCCAGTTTGACTCAGCCACGGGAGGTTCCAGTAACCCCCATGTGGGTGTAGCGTTAGAGCCGCTCTCTGATGTGGAGGGGTGAGAACGGTGGAGGGTGATAAGGGGGGGGGGGGGGTCAGTGCGGACCCCGGTCTGACGTTGGTGCTCAGAAGCTCAGATTAGCCGCTGCTTGTCGAGGAGAGGTGGGGGTTTGAACTTTTTCCTTCAAAACATGGACTGAGATTATCTCTCGCGCTGAACTGGGATCTGTTTTAGGTACAAAAGCAGTTCTGTCGCTGTGTGTGTGTGTGTGTGTGTGTGTGTAAAAATATGGCATGTTTTTTTTAAAGGGGTCAGGAGTTGAACTCATGTAGTGGTGAATACTCATGCTATATAGGGTGGTTTATTTATTGTGCATTTTTAAGTAAGTGTATTTTTGTTATTTGATTTTATGTTTTTGCATTACTTGGCTTTTATATAGGTTTGTGATTTGCTCTACTATTAGTAGCACACACAATATAAACATAAAACACTAAGGCTTTAAATTAAGGCTTTGATTACTACAAAATTACACAATATATGATGAAATCAGACTTTATTATCAGAAAAAAACAGCTGAAAAAGAGATACCTTAAAAAGAGATACCTCTACAACTTTAACAACTATTTTAAATAATTCCGTGAACACTATAAATAGTCCTAATATACTCAAATTGTAAGTATTCAAAGATATATTTCTCAAAAGCTCTATTGTACAAAATGTTATTTTGAAGCCATTAGAGGCATTAAAGTATTCAAGTAGCTCTTTATAAGTCACAATTCTCTTGGTTCTCCAGTTAACAAATGCATTCAATGATCCTTCAAACTACAGTATTAATATATATATATATATATATATATATATATATATATATATATATATATATATATATATATATATATAAACAGGGCTATAGTTTCTGCTCTTGAAGGTTTTTTGCACCTCGTATCCAGAGTTTTAGGGAGTTTTAAGGAGTTTAATGGAGATTTCCTCTACTGAATAAATGTTTGTCCCGGCACCGATTCTGGGCTTATCTGGGGGACAGCAGCTCTGGATCAATTGTGTAATTCCATTAATATATTTGCTATCGTTTTTCTATTTTACGTGAAAAAAAAAAAACAAAAAAAAAAAACAACTCATACAGTGAGGAACAGCAGCAGGAGCTCTTTAGATAAAGTGCGGTTATCATGTCTCTCCAGGCAGGATGGAGCTTTTGGCTCCATAGTACTCCATTGTATAATCTTGTCATGCTAACTGGCTAGGGTAGTTAGCGAGCTTTATCAGCCATTTCTCATTTTCTGCCAATATTTTTATTTGGAATTTGGGAGAAATGTTGTCTGTAGTTTATAGATATAATAAAACAACAATGTTCATTTTACTCAAACAGGAATCTCAGGTATCCTCTTTCCCTCCCTTCATCCTTTTTCAGGTCATTTTTAACCTCACACTTCCTCCAGCTCCCTCTCTTTCTCTCTCTCCCTCTCTCTCTCTCTCTCTCTCTCTCTCTCACCGGGGGCCACACACTCGTTTCTTGACCCATCAGTCAGAGAGCTCCGCTGTGCCTGGGCTTCGGCGAGCCCAGCGCTGCAGCTGCTGCAGCCGGAGCCACCGCGCAGGCCTGCAGCAGTCGGTGGCTGCGCCTTGCAGACAGATTGGGCCGTTTGAGTGGAGCCATGTGTGGCTGTCCTGAGAAGCTGAAGGCCTTGCTGGGATAAGCGCTCTAATACCTGCCATTACGCTGCCAGAGGGAGTCATTAGGACTCGGCGGATCCGTTGCAGATCACAGGCAAATGAATGCCGGCCCTCATTCGCTTTTTCCGGACAACTCCCACCGGGGCCGCGGCGAGACCCCGGCAACCATCAGGCAGTACCGGCCAACAGGGCGTGACAGATTGCGCTTTACGCAATAATATTGCTACAATTTTGGAATATCGTTATTGAAAAAAAGGCCTAAATTATGATGATATTATTTTAAGGCCATTGCTGTTTCTTTGTTGTTACTATTGAATATTTATATATTTATATAATTATTTAATATGTATTTTTCAGACTATACATTTTCGGAAACTTAAAATCCCTTTATAATTGAAAAGTTATACTAATCAGTATTTTCAAAAACTCAATATATCACAATATATCAATCACCAGTATTTAGCAGCATTGCTAAATATTGCGCTATATTTAATCATAACAAATCCAAGGCCATATATCATGATATGCATCATATTGTCAAGCTCTGTAAATGTGTACAAATATAAATTTTAGTACTACCAGCCAATAGGGGTGTGACATATCGTGTTTTATGCAGTAATATCACTACAATTTTGGAATATCTTTATTGGAAAAAGGCCTACATTATGATGATACTATTTTAAGGCCATTGCTTTCATTCTTTGTTGTTACCATAAAATATTTACTGTATTTTTCAGACGATACATTTTCAGACACTTAAAATCCTTTTATAACTGAAAAGTTAACAAGGTAACAAACCCCATGTATCATGATATGTATCATATTGTCAAGCTCTTACCAATATAATGCATTTCTGTGTAACGTTCACGTCTGTAAATGTATATCTCTTAAATATATATCTCTTAAGTAGAATTAGTAGTATTGGCCAATAGGGTTGTGACATATTGGCCATATATCTGTTTCTTTGTTGTTTCCTTTAAATATTTATCGTATTTTTCATTAAAATCTTTTTATAATTGAAAAATTATACAACTTTTTTATAACTGTTATAAAAAGAAATCGCTGCTATAACTGAAAAGTATTAAGTTTTAAGTAATTAATAATATGTTTCCATTTTTTACTATTTGAGTCTTGTCAAGCTCTTGCCATTATTTTGAACATCAATGTAAAATCTGTAAAAAAAAAAAAAAAAAAAAAAAGTCTGTAAATGTGTATACATATAAATATATATATATATATATATATATATATTTATCTTTTAACATTGTGGTGGGATAAATTTGGGAAAAAATAATATATATTTTATTGTATTGTTATAAACAGCACATATACATATACATTAATAAATAGTGCTTAAACAAACATTTATACAAGGAGCATTTACTGTTTACATATACAAGCTGTATATTGTTTATATGCATAATAAATAAAACAAATATATATAATTTTATGTTGTTTAAAATTTGTTTAAAATTTTCAAAATATCGAAAGAAAATTGAATTGCAAATCCATAATGGTGAATAGTTACACCCACTGATTCTACCTCTACCCTTCTTCCCCCCATTTTCATTTAAAACAAATCCTTACTGTGTGTAATAGTGATAATGATGGCGTTTTACTGTATGCTGGCTTTGTGAGGCTGTATATGAATCTGCTGCTATGCTGCGCTAATATGCACACGCATGCCGCATGCTGCTCTGTGCCGTCTTTGTTTTATTGTGCTGATTTGGCCAGGTTTGAAACAATAGCACGAGATGCTTATAATACAGCTCTGGAACAAAATAAGAGACTTCAGTTTCTGAATCAGTTTCTCTGATTTTGCTATTTATAGGTTTATATTTGACTAAAATTGAAATGTTTGTTTTATTCAATAAACTACAGACAACATTTCTCTTAAATTCCGAATAAAAATATTGTCATTTAGAGCATTTATTTGCAGAAAATGACTGAAGAAATGGCTGAAATAACAATTCAAAAAGACGCAGAGCTTTCAGACCTCAAATAATGCAAAGAAATCAACTAGTTCATATTTATAAAGAGTTTTAAGAGTTCAGAAAATCAATATTTGCTGGAATAATCCTGTTTTTTAATCACAGTTTTTGGCATCATGTTCTCCTCCACCAGTCTTACACACTGCTTTTGGATAACTTTATGCTTGTGATCATCCATCTTCCTCTTGATTATATTCCAGAGGTTTTCAATTTGGTAAAATCAAAGAAACTCATCATTTTTAAGTGGTCTAAACCATATATACATATATATATATATATATATATATATATATGTATATATGGTTTAAGAGAATATCCGTTTTTTTGTTTTTGGAGGACATATGTTTTTTGGGAGTGTGTGTGTGTAAGGGGGGGGGGTTAGTTATGGGGGGTATGTTTGTTGCTGACACCATGTACTGCATGTTTACTGCATTTCTCAAAGTCATTTGGAAAAATGCAGTGTATAAGAAATCCTGCGCAGGTATGCAGCCGCAGCCATGCATGATTTGTTTGTTCATTTTTTGGGATTTTGAGCTTTGTGTGTGTTTTTCTTTTTTCTGTCTGTCTCTCTTCATTTTTGTTCTTCGGTTCGGCTCCATTTAGTGCCATAATTTATTTGTTAGGACTGTTGAATTGAACAGGAGAAAAGATAATACGAGATTTTGCTTCGAAGCTGAGGTAATAGTTATGTGTAAGGGGCTGGTCGATATGGAAATGGATTGATATTACAATATTTCAGGGCATTTTTGCAAAAATAATATTCTTTGCGATATTAAAACAAACATTAAAACATATTGTATTAATTTTCAAGAATATACTCCTGAAACTAAATAAAGGCAAAAGTTTTATTTTAGTATACATACACTATCAGCCAAAAGTTTGGACACACCTCCTCATTCACTGTTTTTCTTTATTTCTTTATTTAATTTATTTTTACACTGTACATTGATATTAAAGAAATTAAAACACTTCAGGGACACATATGGAATTAAGTAGTAAACAGTAAAAAAAAGTGTTGGTCCTCCACATTAAATTTTCTGATCTAAACCTGATCAACTGAGATTTGAGGTGATTTAATTGGGATGAGCTGGAGCTTCACAGCGTGAAGGAACTATTGTTCAGCACCTCCAGGAACTCCTTGCTTTAAGACGCTGAGAAAACTATTAATTCCAGGTGACTCTCCCTCATTAAAAGAGATTAAAATACCAAAAGTGTGCAGATATGTCCTCAAAGATACTTAAACATAGTCTGGTTTCTTTAACACTTTTTTTTTAAACTAAATAAATTTAATTCTGCATGTGTTCCTGTAGAGCTTTAATACAGTCTTCAATACTAAATACATTTACAATGTAAAAAACAATCATAAAAAATCAATAAAACACATTGAATGAGAATAGTTTAAGATCACAGTATTACTGTGTTATTACTGCGTTGTAATACGTTGCGTATGATACAATATTGCTCACGTCTCTATAGGGCTGCAACTAATGATTATTTTAATCTGACCATTATTTTTCGATTAGTCAAAGATTATTTCTGCCATGTTCTCCACCTCTAAAAACAATAGAAACAGCGCAACATGAGATTTAAAAGGAATTTGAATGTCTGAGTTTAAACATGGAAATTACTGATATTTAGTGATTTAATATATAATCTGTTGTGTTTGAGCACTTTTGTTCAGCACCTCCAGGAACTCCTTGCTTCAAGACGCTCAGAAAACTATTAATTCCAAGTGACTCTCCCTCATGAAGACATTAAAGAGTGGAGACACAAACAGAGTCTTCCACTGCACTTTTGTCCCCAGCAACTTTGTGTAATGTGGGACTGCTACAAATTAACGATTAGTCGACAATAAAATTTGTATTCGACAAATTTAAATCATTGATATTATCGATTATATCGACTAATCGTTGCAGCTCTACACCTCTAATATATTATATTGTATGGCTGGTTCAGTACACTTATTTAAAGGTGGGTTGGAGGGGGACGAGGGAGGGGGGGATGGAGGGTGAAATCCAGAGCAGGCCTCTGACAGCTCTATCTGCATTTGACATTCTGTCCTGAGGCGACTAGCGTGGATAGATCCGTGTCTCTCTGGTCAGCGGTGTCCATAGGGTAGGCATAGAGGTCAGTCTTATCATCTGGGCGGCCCCGGGCACCGAGACCAATAACTACAGCTCCGTCTCAACAACACTCCTTCCTCAACAGCCGCCTGCGTTTCCGTTAGCCGCTACGCTAAACGCTACGCTAAACGCTACGCCGTGGAGCTTTCTCTCTGCGTTATATAATATAACAAAAAAAAAACGTACTGCTGCGATCTATCTGCACTGGCACAATGCTTCCGTGAGATGGCGGGGGAGGGAAAAGCGCTGGAGGTGTGTGTGTGTGTGTGTGTCTATTTTAAAGAGGGACTTCCTGGTGATCGCTCAGATACACCAAACTATGTGCCAACCTGCTAGCAGATGGCCGGCGGATGACGCAAGCTTATTAGTGTAACGACATCCGCTTTTTTTCCCTCACCCGACATCTGGAGCATGTGCTGCCATACAAAAGATTCAATTGATCCAGTTTTGAAAGAGTTGCAAAACATGGCTGATAGTAGACGCAGCACCTGCGTAGTGTTGGCATGAAATCAGGCAGTTAGCAGTTTTATTTTTTTTTTTTTAAAGAGCTTATATCACATTTTGCTGCCCGTGCACATGTAACAATGTACCGTGCACTTACATAAATCATAATTTAATACTTTTACACTTTAAGTAGTTTTGAAACCAGTACTTTTACACATTTGCTTGAGTAAAACGCTTAAATTAATACTACAGAAGTGTTTAAAACTTTAGTATCTGTACTTCTACCTGAGCACATTTGACACCTTTGCATTACATTGAATATTAAATTAATTTTAATTATTAATTTTATTTAATTTTAACTTATTGAATCCCAGATTTGTTCTTCGGTTCTTAAGGATAATACAGAAATAATTATGTATGGTTTTAGCATATAATCTGTGCTGTGGCATCCCACAGGGTTCTATTTTGGGTCCTATGAAACTTATATCTGCATAGTGTTGGCATACTTTTTTTTTTTTATTAAGGGCTTACATCACATTTGCTACCGGTGCACATGTAACAATGTACCATGCACTAGGTTTTTTTTTTTTTTACAGTTTGCTTAGAAAACGTTTTTAACCTTACATTATTTTTATTTTACACTTTAAGTAGTTTTAAAACCAGTACTTTTACACTTTTGCTTGAGTAAAACGCTTAAATTAGTACTACAGAAGTATTTAAAAATCGAATATATATACTTCTACCTGAGTAGAACCTTTTGACACCTTTGCATTACATTTAATAATAAACGATTTTTTAATTATTGGTGTGCCTTAACTTATTGAACCCAGAAATAATTGTGAATATTTTGGCTTTCGTTGGTTTTAGCACATAATCTGTGCTGTGGCATCCCACAGGGTTCTATTTTGGGTCCTATGAGACTGATATCATTTACGACAGTGTTGTAGTGTAAAACAGTTGTAGTGAAAGCAGATGAAGGGTGGGCTTACATTCAAGGTCTAAGGGGGGGGGGGGGGTAATTTCAAGGGATAAAAAGAAGGGTTGGAAAAGAGTTATAAAAGACATACTATTTTTGGAACATTTTTGTAACCCAGACGAACGTCATAAGCAGACCTCAGGAATGTCAGAGAGCAGAGCGGAAGTGTGAAGGGTTGCCTGGGTTTGCATGAGTCAGTAGAATGGTAGGGGGATGTTTGGGGGGGGAATTGTAAGTGAGTAAATTTGGGAGAGAATTAGGGAGATAGGATTGCTATGGAATTTTATGTCACTTAATAATAAATGTCCATTATCAATAGAGTGTGGACAGAAATCTGTTTTAAAATTGATTTATGAGTTTATTACTGTTCTTTTTCATGTCTCTCTAGTATGAAAAGTGTCAAAAGTCATGAAATAGTAGTATGTAAAAATGTCTCGTGGAACTTTGAAATTGGAACAAAAGATATATGGGGGGGGGGGGGGGGGGGGGGTTCTGTACTTTTTGCACAAAAGAAAATACAATTTAAATTAGGTCAGGTAATAAGAAGCAGTAAAGCCACTCTGCTGAAGTATTATAAAGCATTATAAAGGAGTTTCAGTGGAGTTTCTCCAGCACCAAGGCTGGAGCAGTATTAGCATTAGCTGATAACTGCCGCGCTAGCTCTTTCGCCATCCATGTGTACCGTGTTAAAACAGGCTACGTAGGATGAATCACAAGCTGAAAGTGCTCTGGCTTACCGGAACACTCAGGGTTCCCTAGTAAAATGCTGTCGGGCGGCTTTTACTAGCGATAAGCACTGCTAACTGAAGGCATTACCACCCACTGTGGACAGCAATGTATGTGGTAATGATTGTGACTGGCTGGATCTGGCTAGAATTTTCCAGAGAAACTAACAACATTGTTTGATAAACAACAAACTATAACCTTCATTACCTACTGAACTTTCATTGAACTAAACTTAGCTTGTGAATAAATGCATATTTGACCAACAATGAGGCAAAATTCCACTGTGCTTCCACATCTACGGCGGGCTTTAGGGACGGTAGGAGAAAAAATCGGACAAATCGCACAGCTTTATACAGGAGTTTCATTGAACTTTCTCCAGCACCAAGGCTGGAGCAGTATTAGCATTAGATGCTAACTGCAGCGCTAGCTCTTTCTTTCATGTGTACCGTGTTAAAACAGTTAAGTTAAGAATAAATCAGTGAATTTCTGTTAAAGCCAAACCAACAGTAAAGTATAGGTGTACCTTTTTTATTACTGTACTTTTGGTGTGATGTCAAGAGTGAAAATAGATTTATTCATTATTCATTGTGTTCGGTATTTCTCCCACGGTCCCTAAAGGGCCACATGGCGCTGTATACGAGGGAGCGTGCTGGGATTATGCCCCAATCAACTTTAAATATAAAATATAATCAAAGAAAAATAACCTTTAGTTTAATAAAAGCAAATTTTGGTAAAAAAAAAAATTGTAGGATTGGTTGAGATTTTAGTTTGTAGGGTTTTTTTTAACATAATTTAAAAGCGAATCTGCAGCTGAGGAGAATCAAGAGCATAATTCTGAATATCAAAACGTCAAATATGAAATAAAATGATGTTTTTTATCACGCTGCTTCTCAGGTTTTCATCTTTTTGGGGGTATTTTGAATCCTAAAATTGGATAAGAATCTCAGATATAGAGCATATGATTTGTGGCCATGCCTCATGGATGTCGACACAATATTATTTTTATTGGTTCTAATGTTTTGGCTGCTCCGTAGCTCTTGTAGCTTTTGTACATGTGAACTCAAGAGTGCTTCAAGAGTGCTGAGTGACATCAGCAAACAATACAATCAAACATCTCCAGCTGCAGTCTCTCAGTGTACTGTACACACCAGCCCGGGCCCATTCTTCAAAGCATGACTGTGTATTGTATTTGACCTGGCTCTGGCCCCTGTGCCCTTGTTTTGCTGGGGCCCGTGGGGGGGCTCCCGAAGCCCTGGTTCATTTCTCACGCTTCCTGTCCGCTCGGCTTGAGCTGATCAATCACTGAGATGTATGTGTGTGTGCCACCGCACACATGTGGCCACCACAGCACCTGCTAGATACCCCTGCACTGAGATGCTGTCAGTTTAGCTGCTTTTGACTAATCTGCCGGAGTTTGACAAGCTTGTGTGTGTGTGTGTGTGTGTGTGTGTGTGTGTGTGTGTGTTAGCTTGGGGAATTTTTCTTCAGTGTGTATTTATTAAAGCTGCAGTGATTTGTCAGCATATTCAACAATATCGGTTATAAAAAATCTGACGACTTAAATTCTCATTGTTGATTAATTGTTCATTTGTAGCTGCAACTGCAGTAAGAGCCCTATTTTAGCTTTTAAAAAAAAATACATCATGCAAAACATGCAAAAGACATGTATCAATGCTCTTAGATAATCATGGGTGTGGTTAATTTTGGGCGTAACGTAAAATAAACCAATCAGAGTGCCAGTTACTATTCCTTCCCTTTAAGAACCGGGTGAGCTCTGACTTTGGCACGTTGATATCTTAACAGTGCAGAGCTCATTTAAGGGAACAGCAATGTTATTTTATTCTTTATTCCGTTTGTTATTAAACAGGGTGTACGATAGCTATAAATTAATAAGGAGACCAGCCACTGACTGTGACTGGGTGTCCTAATAACGCACTTATAAAACATCAACAAAAAGAGCTGATTAGATTTCTGCTTATTGTATGAGTGGTGGAGATCTGTGCAACCGCAGTAGCCATACCAAGCTGAAAAATCACATTTTGTGTGCATTATGACGTCAAATGTTGGGGTTTGGTGATATGGCTCTAAAATAGCATCACAATATTTCATTTTTTTTTCGCAATAATGATATTTCTAAAACACTGAAACTAATTTTTTTTTTTTTACTTTTTCAAAGATATACCTCCAATTCACAACAAATGAAGTTTTATGTAATATGGCAGTTTGCATCTTTCAAAAGACAAAATAAATGAGTCAATATGTAAATATGTAACATAAATATAATATAATGTAGTATAAAATATATAAAAATATACTATAATACTAAATTGCAGAGCAGCCACTGAATGTGGCCAAGCCATTGTCCGTTTGAGGTATTGTATGAGTGGTGGAGATCTGTGCAAGTGCAGTAGCCATTTTTAGCTGAAAATTCATATTTTGTGTGCATTATGGCGGCAAACATTGGGGTGGGTGATAGGGGTGGGCAATATTATATCATATACAATATATCGTGACACAGAAATATCATGATATTAAAAATCCATATCGTGATAATATGGATGGTTTGTCTTAAAACTAGTCCATTATTTACTGTGAAGCTTTAAGTGTATTTATTGTACAGTTGTTTTAGTTTATAGTTTTAGTTTGCAGTTTATATGCATGAAAATATTCTGCAATATTTTTTTGCTGCATTATATTATTTTATGCGATATTATTTATTTTGCCACATTATGATTATGCTGTTATACTCTTATACTATATTCCTGAAATTAATTCATTATTTTTCTGTTTTCCTATATCCCTAAGTATATCGTTATCGCAAAAATACCCTGAAATATCGTGATATTATTTTAGAGCCATGTCGCCCACCCCTAGTGGGTGATATGATATTATCATTAATATCACAATATTTTTTTTTTTAACGATATTCCTTAAACACTGAAACTAATATTTTATACAGTTTCAATCTTTTACCAGACAGAAAAACTGAGTAAATAAGTACAAAAGTAACATATATAATAAATATAATACAATAATGTAGCATAAAATATCAAAAAAATATACTAAAAAATACTGAGTGCAGAGCATTTAGTGCATGCATAGAGTAATATCAAAATTGCTATAAATGCTAATGCTAAATGCAATCACTATATCACAATATTATTTTTTTAATCTCTTTTAAATCACTATTTTTAAAAAATTGTTTCTGATACAATATGGCACACCCCTAGATGAAGCTTTATTATATTAATTAGTTGATTAATATAAAAAGAAATGTGTCTATTGGTGCATCTACTTGTGTGTGTTCTTTTTTGTATTTTCGTGTGTGTGTTCTGAGCATTTGTACATGTCAGCTTTGACTGAGTGAGTGTGTGTGTGTGTGTGTGTGTGTGTGGCAGCATGTGGCAGAGGCCCTGTTGGTGAGGTAGCAGGCAGGCACTGTCCAGACGCCTCCTTCAGGGACCTCATCAGGCTCCATGTTCCCTTCCCCTCACGCCTCAGGCCATCCATATTCATTTCCTGTACTGATTTAGTCACAATGAAGAGAGAAGGCTTAACCCCCCCCCCCCCCCCCCCCGCCCCAACAAACACACACACACACACACACTCATACACACACTAACACACCCTCGCCCCCCACCCCCCCCCCCCCCCCCCCCCCCACGCTTGCCTTCCTGCCCGCTACCTTGCATGACAACATGCAGTAATTGTGTTGGATTAGTGTGATAGTACAGTAGAGCTAGGTTAAATAGATGTTTACAGCAGCAGGGTTGGGTACAGGGGCCTCCTGCGCTGGTCACTGTATAGCTACACTGTAATGCAAAAGTTTGGGCACCCCTGGAGAATTTACATGTGTTTTGAATTTGGAGGGTTAAATAAGTTAATGTCCTATACAGAGAACCTATAATAAAGCATAATAAATAAATAAGCTTTATATCATTACTGTTTTTTAACTTTAAATAATTTTCCATTACCATTTCTTTGAATATATTGTATATACACTCTAAATCATCGCTTTTTGGCTCAAATATTACTTTAAAATATACGTATTTAAATATGCAAATTAAGAGGGCACTTCAAAATAATCAGTTTCTCTGATTTTTACTATTTACAGGTATATGTTTCAGTAAAATTCTTATTTAATTTTATAAACTACAAATAACATTTCTCCCAAATTCTAAATAAAAATACAGTAATAAGAAGCATTTATTAGCAAAATAAAAATAAAATGAAATATAAAAATGTAATATAAAACTTTAAAGTAAGTTCAAATTAAGAAATCTAAATATAGAAACAACAATATTAATATTGTAAGAGTTCAGAAATTCATATTTAGTGTAATAACCCTGATTTTTAATCACAGCTTTCATGCATTATATATATATATATATATATATATGTATATATAAAGCAAATCCCACAGTTTTATAATAAGTTTTAAATTAATTAATGTTATAAAGCGAATAATGAATGTGGAATTTGCTAATATGTTATGTTTCCTTGTTTTTTTTCCAATATATATTTGAATAGAAAAAAATATAGAGACATTTTGTAGAGGATTTTTTTATACACACACACATATATATATATATATATATATATATATATATATATATATATATATATATACTCAGAGGTGGAAAGTAATAAATTACATTTACTCAAGTTACTGTAATTGAGTAGATTTTATGATACCACTTGTTCTTGAAAGTTTTTTGTTTGTTTTATGGGGTGGTCTGAACAGATACTGCCTGAAAGATCCAAATTATTATGTGGAATAATAGTTCATTAAAAACGATTTAATTTATGATTTGTTTTTACTTTTTTACATGAAATAATTAAAAGTAACTATGTAACTTTTACTCAAAGTACATTTTAAATTGAGTACTTTTTTATTTTTTCTCCAGTAGATTTTTTTAGTGGGTACTTTTACTTTTACTCGAGTAGATTTTTAGATGGGTATTTTTACTTTTACTTGAGTAAAATTTTAGCAAAGTAAGGGTACTTTTACTCAATTACAATTTTTCAGTACTTTTTCCACCTCTGTATATACTTAATTAAACTTAAATGTTAATATTTAACACATTTGATATTACTATAGTGGCCATATCGCCCACCCCTATTGTGTATCGTTATCATAAAAATATAAATACTATGATATTTAATTGTGATATTATTTTAGGATCATTTCGCCCACCCCTGATACTCACAGTTTCAAACTGTCTCTTCTGTTTCGACCACACATGCACAGACAGCCTCACACACACACACACTCTTACACACACACACACATTCTCAGACTCACAGAGGTACCTCAGGTACTTTTACTTGAGTAGAATTTTAGCAAAGTAAAGGTACTTTTTTACTTAATTACAATTTTTCAGTACTTTTTCCACCTCTGTATATACTTAATGAAGCTTAAATGTTAATATTTAACACACGCTTTGATCAGCCTCACAGTGATGACACTCAGCTAAGCTATAGTGAGTCATGTATGTAGTCTGTACGGGTCCATTATTCCATTATTATTCCATTATTTCGGCGTGGCTGTTTTATTATTAATTTTATGTAAGAATTTTTTTTTGATGTCATTGATCAGCACTGTTCTTAGTGTCTGTCATGTGGAACAAAGAGGAGATGTGGTGAGGCATTGTTGGGCTGGATGATATCATTGCATTAGCTGAAGTGAAGTGAATCAAACCCGTGATTAAAGTGGTGGGTGTATCTTTTTTGTTCTTGCAGGGGAGGAAATTGATGGTAATAAAAGAGAAGTCAGATGACTTAACTCTGTAATTACCAGGCTGGCTTTGATGACGCGGGAGCGTGTGGTGTGTGTGTGTGTGGTGTGTGTGTTTGGTGCCTCTGTTACAATTAGTCCTTATCTTTAAGAGGAGCTCGTTGAGGACTGGGGCAGCTGTGGTGAGCATGCCGTCACTGTGGATTAACTGTAGGCGTACGTAGGGTGCTCACTAGTAGTAGTGTGTAATATCGTATTGTACGCATTAATATCTATAACATTTTTGAATATGCTGAAAGATATTATACCCTGAAACATTGTGCCATATCACCCACCCCTAATTACCTAATTATCACATCAGGGTTCTACTTTTTTTTTACTGTTTTTAGCAAAAGAAAAAAATAATTCACACTATTCTCATTTCCCATTATACTGTATATCTACTAGAGACTAGAGATCATATCTGTGCAGTATAATTTATTTTACTTCAATAATAAATAAAAAAATATATTTTGTTGCAGTAGTGCATTCTTGAAAAAAAAAATCAGTGTTTTGTAATATCGTCAAGAGTATCGCTATCGCGAAAATGCCATGAAATATTGTGATATTACTTAAGCAGCCATATCGCCCACCCCTATCATATCATAAGCAATAATATCTGCTAAGATGTTATACCCTGAAATAATGTGCCAGATAAAAATTCGCACTGTTCTCATTTCCCATTATATATCTACTAGATACAGATTATACCTGTCCTGTATCATTTATTTTACTTTAATCCTGGATATATGGAGATATTTGGAGTGCATTATTATTAGTATCATGACGTTCTGATTCTGTATCATTGACTTCTGTTACAAATCTGATAAAATTCTTGTGTTTTTTAATATGACATATCATATAGTATGCAATAGTAACCATAAAATTTAATTTTGTTTGCAGTAGTGTATTCTTGAAATATATATATATTTTTTTATTCAGTGTTTTGTCATATCGTCAAGAGTATCGTTATCGCGAAAATACCATGAAATATCGTGATATTACTTCAGGGCCATATCACCCACCCCTATCATATCATAAGCAATAATATCGCTGACATTTTTGAATACCGTAAAATAGGGGTGGGCAATATTATATCATATACAATATATCGTGACACGGAAATATCATGATATTAAAAATCCATATCGTGATAATAGAGATGTTCTGTCTTAAAAGTAGTCTATTATTAACTGTGAAGCTTTAGGTGTATTTATTGTATAATTGTTTTAGTTTGCAGTTTATATGCATGCACTAAATATTCTGCAATATTATTTGCTGCATTATATTATTTTATGCTATATTATTTATTTTGCCACATTATGATGATACTGTTATACTATTATACTATATTCCTGAAATTAATTCATTATTTTTCAGTTTTTCTATATCGCCAAGTATATCGTTATCGCAAAAATACCCCAAAATATTGTGATATTATTTTAGAGCCATATCGCCCACCCCTATCGTGAAAGATATTATACCCTGAAATTTATCTACAAATCTGATAAAATTCTTGTATTTTTGAATATCTCAGTAATAGAATAGAATAATAGAATAAAAGTTTCGTTTTGTTGCAGTAGTGTATTCTTGAAAATATATATATATATATAATATATATAATAATAATATATATTAAAATATAAATACTATGATATTTAATTGTGATATTATTTTAGGGCCATATCGCCCACCCCTGATACTCACATTTTCAAACTGTCTCTTCTGGTCGCGTGTTTCGACCACACATGCGCAGACAGCCTCACACACACACACACACACACTCTCAGACTCACAGAGGTACCTCAGGCTTAGATCATGAGTGGTTGGAATGTGCTCCTGCCTACAGGCATGCTGAGCAGATAGAGTCTGTGGTTTGCAAACAGCCCACATTGATCATTATTCATGAAAGGCAGTCATATGAAGGCTCGGCCTTATTTCCCTGAAAACGCGTCGCTGTTGCTGAATAGAAAGACAGTCTGAATAAAACGCTTTAGTCAGACATGCAGCGTGCACATGACCTTAACTCAGTGTGTGTGTACGTGTGTGTGTGTGTGTGTGGATGTGTGTGTGTAGATGTGTGTGTGTGTGTGTGTGTGTGTGTGTTTCGTGCATGCATGACCGTTTGCCTGCTTTGCATGAAGAACTATAAATAATTATTATGAACACTACAAAGAAGACATGCTCATGCTGAAGACATGCTGATTATAACATTTGTGGTACCAATCAAATGGTAAAAATAAAATAATAATAATAAAAAAAATAATGATGACATACTTTGCTGGCATCCAATCAGCAACTTGTTACTGTGCAGTTTTTTACTTTTTTATTTTTTTTGCAGTTAATTTGCACTTAATTTAATATAATCTGATGTATATTGTATTATACACTATTAATAAAGAGCTTTAAATAATGAAATGAGTTACTATGAAGTATTTCCTTTCTGCTGGAATAGTTCTTTAAAATAAAAATAAAATAAAATATTGTTTCTTAAAAAAAACACTTAATGAATGCACCAATAGAAATGCTTAAAATGATAAAAAAAATGACTAAGATATTTTTAATTGTAGGACTATGTACTTTGTCAGATAAATTGTTAGAAAGTACTGTATTTATCATCAGGGCTCAAGGAACTCTTTAGGAACTTTTTACAATTCTGATATCATCTAATTCATAATCTGATCTAACAGTTTTTCTTTACATTTTATTAAAAGATTTAAAGAAACTGACCAATAGAATTTTTTTTTTTTAATTGCTTGATATAAATTTATATCTATTTTCTTTTCCATTTTCTCCCAATTAAGCTTCTACTCAGATGTTTACCCCCCATCGCCTCTAATATATACACCTTATACTGTCGAGTAGCATTACAGCACTCTCAAGAAAAGCGCAGAGACTCGGTTCTAATACACCAGCTCACAGATGCAGCCTTGTGCTGATCGACTAATCGACATCACCCTTCAGAGTGATATGGGGAAAGAACTACATCTACCCATCCAGAGAGAGAGAGCAAGACCAATTGTGCTCTCTCAGGGCTTTGGAAGCTGATGGCAAGCTGCATGACCGGGATTCGAACCAGATCTGGTCTCCCGATCATAGTGGCAGTATGATATAAGGTTTGGTGTTCCAGATGTCCTAAGGATGCCTGTGATACACTCATAACAGCATACATTGTGATGTCATGTATCATCATAACCATAATACACCACCATCACCGCCATCATCTTCCGCCCCCGCCGAGCGGCCGTGAGACAGACAGCAGGTCGTTTACAGGTACGATCTGCAGCAACACGTGTACCACTAAATAAGCAGGAGCACATTTCCTGCTGCTGCACTCGAATGAATATCTCTCCAGTTGGAGTGTGTAGCGTTTTCTGCTCGGGCTCAGCGTGTTCCCGCTCTCTCCATCCACCTCTTCAGCCGAGCCGGCGGCCCAACAGACACTGGGCTAAAATTCTGGCCCGTGAGTAATTGACTCGTTTTGATAAACGCCCCTGAATGACACCGGCATAATTCACCCTAAAAGTTTGCACTGTCACCGGGATGAGCTAACTGTCTCCCACAAATATATGGGCGCAATTTTCCAAATAGGTTTATAGCAATCCTTGGGAGCGGAGGGCGAGAGATAGCGATATTACCGACTTTATTACTGCAGCCCAACATCACCCAGCACCTCGCCCTCCCTGTATCTCCATCTCCTACTCTTACTTACCTCCTCTCTCTCTCTCTATCTGTTCCTCTTTATCTCTGTTTCTCTCTCACTCTCTTTTTCTCTTTATCTCTGTTTCTCTGTCTCTGTTTTTCACTCTCTCTGTCTTTATCTCTCTCTCTATCTGTTTCTCTCCCTGTTTCTCTCTTTCTCTCTATTTATCTGTCTCTCTGTTTCTATCTTTCTGTTTCTCTCTCTCTCTGTGTTACTATCTCTCTTTATTCCACTCTCTCTTTATCTGTTTCTCTCTTTGTTTCTCTCTCACTCTGTTTTTATCTCTCTCTCTTTTTCCAATAACTCTCTCTGCTTCTCTCTCTGTTTTTCTCTCTTCGTTTCTCTCTCTTTCTGTTTCTCTGTCTGTTTCTTTCTGTTTTTATCTTTATCTCTGTTTCTTTTCCTCTGTTCCTCACTCTCTATTTCTCTCTCTTCCCTACTTCCATATATCTCTTTCTCTCTCTGTTTCTATCTCTCTCTGTCTCCCTTTATCTCTCTGTGTTTCTTTCTATCTCTGTTTCTCTGTATCTTTGTCTGTTTCTCTGTTTCTCATTCTCTCTCTCTGTTTCTCTCTCTCTGTTTCTCTCTCTCTCTGTTTCTCTCTCTCTGTTTCTCTTTCTCTGTTTCTTACTTCCTGTTTTTATCTCTCTCTTTTTCTATCTTTTTATGTTTCTATATTTCTCTGTCTCTCTCTCTCTCTGTTTCTTTCTCTTTATCTCTCTCTTTCTTTCTGTTTGTCTCACTCTCTGTTTCTATCTCTTTTTGTTATTCTCTATCTGTCTCTCTCTCTCGTTGTCTCCCTCTCGGTTTCTCTCTTTTTGTTATCTATTTCGCTTATTCTCTATTTCTTACTCTGTTTCTTTCTGTCTCTCTGTTTCTCTCTGTTTCTCTGTTTTTCTGTTTCTCTGTCTCTATTTCTATTTCTCTGTCTCTCTCTCTCTCTCTCTCTCTTTCTCTTTCTCCTCCTTCATCATACCAGCTACTGCTTCAGTAAATCAGATAGAATAATCTGAATGTATTGTATTACAGTAAACAGTGAGGAAACTAATAGTAAAACAGCTTGTGGAGAATTTGACGTATTTTTCATGCTGTCCGTCTGAACGCTCTCTGTATCTGCGTATCTGTGGTTCAGTCTATAATAAACAAACGAACTCAATCCGCTGCCTCTTAGGCCTTTAGTCCTGGACTATTTTTACGTCAGGCTGACAGCTTGACAGTGTGTTCTGGTTGAGACGTTGATTTGCTGAAATCATTCTTGGGCGTCGGACTCTGTAGAAGATTAGGAGAGTGGAGCGCTGTAGTGCTGCGAGTGTTCGATACTGCATTCGTTTTTCCAAAAAATATGTTTTACGCAGATTCGGTCAAAGTTGGAGTTTTAAAGTTTATTTAGTGGGCAAAAGTCTTGAGACACCTCAAGTTTGTTTATGGTTTGTGTTTCTTCAGAAGTAACTGTGTGGATGAAAACAGTCTACAGTCCAGGGAAGTCTTCTAAGTTTTCTAATGTCTACTATTCTTTGTTGGAGCATTGTTGTTGCGAGGTGTTGTTTTGATTGCATTCAGCAACACTTACCTTACAAGCTGTATGTGTGTATGTGTATTTGCACATATTTGTAGTCACTACAGAAATATTCCTCCTGCTGCTGCTTAAATTTTATGAAATGTTACAAAATCACAGTTACAAACTTTGAAGAGGGCTTACATTTTAAAACGAGGGATGCTGAACGTTGTGCCTTGATGCATTCAGGAGCTTCATGACTCTGAGCACTGTACTACCTTAAATTTAAGGCATATTGAGACACCAAAGCTACAGTAGACCACACGTGAGTGTAATTTGCACAGAGAAAGGCTGCCGGTCTTTGGTAAAGAAAGTGAAGTACTGGTAAAGAAGTTATTTTAGCTGTTTTAGCTCAAATGTATGTATCTTGTATCATAGTTTTGGAAACTGAGTAAACTGAGTAATACCGATTGGCATACATATGCCAATGCCAATGTCTCTTACTGCCTTACCTGGCTTCTTTATAGCAACACTCTGATATATGGTTTAAGGCAAATAAATGTTACTTTTGTTTTTAAAGTTATACTGTGTTGTGTAGTCTCTCCGTAGGTTGTAAACATGTATATTAGCATCGAGCATCGGCAGATATATACACATATAATCGGCTTCTGATCAGAATTCCCGTATCGTGCATCCCTGACTGTATTGAAATGATTCTTTTTTTTCTGATATCTAAGCAGTTTTCTCTCTCTCTCTCTTCATTGGACCGCTGTAATGTAATGTTACATAACGCAGGATCCATTGTCTCTTTATATCTCTTCCCTCCTCTCCACCCACTCCCGATCCGGCCCATACGACCGACCTACAGACGCTCTCTATAATACATGCCCTTAAATAGGCGCGAACAAAAGGATCACTGTTGCAATGCCATCCAGCTCTGATGCCACAAAACCCCTGAGCCACTCCCTTCTTGGCTCTGAGTGAATACTCCCCTTGAGCAGCGTTGATGGGTGTCGACTGAAAAAGTTCCTTATTCCGCAGCGACCGAGGAGCCGCGGGCTGCCAATGGGCCGCGTTGACTGGCAGCGATCAATCATGCGCGCGGGAGCGGCCTAATGAAGCAGGCTGTGCTTTATTAGAGGCCTAGATTACTGCGGGCTCTGGCTCAGCCGGCGGAGGCCAGATGCACAGGAAGGCACACAGGCATTCGGCCATAAAGCTGTTTACCCAACGCTGCCGTCCATTACATGACCCCTGCATGAATGTGACCCTTTTATGACGCTGTCCTTCTTTTCCCCCTGTAGATACACAACGGTACAGGAACGTAAACATGCTCAAAGCTAAGCATTCATTTGCACTTTGAGCTGAATTGCATTAAAAAACATCTGAGATTTGGACAAAACAGCAATAT
The DNA here is from genome assembly GCF_023375975.1 of Astyanax mexicanus. Lineage (NCBI taxonomy): Eukaryota > Metazoa > Chordata > Actinopteri > Characiformes > Acestrorhamphidae > Astyanax > Astyanax mexicanus. The sequence goes on along the minus strand of NC_064420.1, from coordinate 3,973,217 downwards.
ATATATACTACTTAAAATGATGAGTTTCTTTGATTTTTCCAAATAAAAAACCTCTAGAATATAATCAAGACAAAGATGATCAAGGATGATCACAAGCCATCAAACCACCAAACTGAACTGCTGATGAATTTTGCACCAGGAGTAAAGCAGCATAAAGTTACCCAAAAGCAGTGTGTAAGACTGGTGGAGGAGAACATGATGCCAAGATACATGAAAGTGCATGTTTTTGAATATGACCTTTTTCTTTTTTTTTTTTTTGCGTTATTTGAGGTCTGAAAGCTCTGCATCTTTTTTTTTTTGTATCAGCCATTTCTCATTTTCTGTGAATATAAATGCTCTAAATGAATATATAATATATATATATATATATAAATAGCAAAATCAGATAAATTGATTCAGAAACTGAAATGCTCTCTTATATTTTTTTCCTGAGCTGTATTTTTTGCTTTTTTGCGATATTAAAAAAACTCAGGACTTTTGAACACATTTCACTAGAAAAAAAGAACAAGTTGGTCAGTTATGATAAGACATAAACATGCACTGGAATGAACAAAATTGGAAAGGTTTTTGTCTGAAACTAAATATAATTATCCAAAGGACGAAAATAACAATTCCTTTATTTAGGTTTTTATTAATTTTGGCACTTTTTTCACCATTGCATAAATTAGTAGCCTAAATGTTTGAAGTTTTTTTTTTTTTGCTTTTTAAAAAAATGTCTTTGTACGTCTTTCTTTTGACCTAATTTTGGTTTGCCAAACATATTTCTGCATCCCTAATATTGGGTTTTTAAGTTTAGTTGTATTGGGCAGCATAAAAGTATGATGTTTAATTATACATTTTTTTCTTATTAATAATAATAACTTCCTGTTACATGTGACTACTGCGTTCACAAACATCGCGATGCTGATATGCTTAAACGATGTATTGTGTAACCCCTCCGTGAGACATTTAGCTTAGTGTTTTTTTTTTGTGTGTGGGCAGATGAAACAAGCACAGCCAGTGCTTGCTTTCTTTTTTTTTATATATTTTATCTGAATTAGTCACTCTCTCTCTCTCTTTCTCTCTCAGTCTATTCATCCATCGATTGTCTTTTTTATTATTTGGGTGAGTAATACGACTCCTCGGCGGTGATGATGCGGAGATGATGCGGAAATGATGCGTCCGTGTAAATAAAATAAATAAAATTTCCCCCCAAAAAAAAAAAAAAAAAAAATGTATCCAGCTTTATTTATCTCCACAGTCCGAGATTTTTAAACACACACTAACACACACACACCGGAAAGCTGAAACACGGCTCCCCCCCCCCCCGAGTAAAAATAGCCGGCGAATAGAGAGTGACTTTGAAAACGGTTTGGCTTTTGAAAGCGGTCAAAGAGTGACCCGACTAGACGGCGAATAATATTTCAGGCTCTGATAAAAACAGTGTACTCATTAAATCACGGGGTTCGGGGAGCGGGACGGATGATTCAGGGCCGTAATTCAGCGTGGGAGGACAGCACAGAAGTTTTAAAGTTTTAATACCGAGGACTTCTTTTTTTTTAAGGGAAGAGAGGTGAGAGGCCTGGAGACGAGAGAGAGGGGGCACGCCGCGCTTTAAAAAAAAAAAAAAAAAAAGTTTCGCAGACAAATGAGTAGCGAGGGAGAGAAAAATGCAAAGCAGATGTTTTTTGAGCCGTTTTAATGGCAATGAAACATTACTGATGCCATTACCGAGCTCTTTTATGGCTCCTTTTAATCCTCCTCCTGCCTGAGGTAAGGAACCCCTTGTGGTGCAAAGCAGCCTCTTTGCTTTAGAGCGACAATTTGAAGCCATTTCCAATTCATTTCCTAATCTGCCATAAGGCTTTGCAAGGCTTCCTTTGCAATTATTATTTCTTTGGAGAGAGAGGAGGGAGCAAAAAAAAAAAAAAAAACACACATGCAGAGAAGTGGGAAAGTCACACCAGTCAGGTAAATTCATTCATTGTAGTCCTTTGGGTGTATATTTCTCTCTCAGTCTCTCTCAGTCTCTCTTTTTCTCGCTGTCGTTTCGCTTTGAGAACGGCACGAATGCGAGCCGATCTCTTTTGTAAGCTCATTTATTTATTTATTTTATTTATTTCATTTTTTTTTAAAGGTTTGAAAGATTATAAACACAGATGCTGAGGCTCCGGTTGCTTGCGTTGCGTCTCTGAGGTTTAAGAAACGAGAGCTCGAGAAAAATCGTTCTTTTTACTGTGGTTATATATTATACAAAGCATGCTTCTTTCAGCGGGTCGGGCCCAGCTCCGGCTCAGGCTCCGGCTCGGTTGATGGATGGGTGAATCAAGTCAAGTCAAGTACATGGAACACACACACACACACACTTACACATGAACACACACACACATACACATAGCAACACACATAACGCAAATCCACGCGTCCGTCCAGAAAGGATTCCAGCGCCGTTTGAATAATGGAGCAGCGGGCTGGTGGCCCCTATCACTATTAAACGTCGATTATACAACCCGCGGGCCCAGGTGCTGGAGGAGCAGACGGCCGCGAGGCCCCGGCGGCCGGTCAGCAGGGGAGTCCCGCGTCTGCTGCCTGCATTAAAGCCCCCCAAGTCCCGAAAAACAGTCCCGAAAAACTCGCAGGAGCTCGTCCAGGGGCGCGGGCCGGGGCTGGAAAACAAGCAGGAGATGAACTGGAAGGCCTCGGAGGGCCGCGTCCAGCGGGCTGTATATCACGCCCGGTGGCAGCCGCATGGGCGTGTATGCAAACGCGCAGCTCATAAATATCCCCGTCCCTACACACACCATAACACACACTAACACACACTCAGATACACACACACACACTCAGATACACACACACACACACAAACACACACACACTCACACAAGGGCCCCCGTGATGGTGATGGCGAAAGGATGTCGCTGTCGGAGTGATTGAATGCTCCTCGTCCTGGCCCTCGGCGAATCCCGGCTCTCCCTCTCTCTCTTTTGCTCTCTCTCTCTCTCTCTCGCGCCGGCTGGAGCGAGAGGCCTACCGCCGAGCTAAAGGGGGGCCGGAGGGGTTGGGGGGGTGGGGGTGTGGGGGTCCTCTGCAGCCCAATCCCTGCTAACAGAGAACGTTATGAGCAACACAGAACGTTATGAGATATATATATATATATATAAAATATATATATATACAGCAAAAAAATAGAACCCTAGACTCAATTCAATTCCTAGCTTTTTTTTTGCTTTTTTTTTTGACAGTCAGATGTTTATTGCTATGTTGCCAGACAAATTTCAACACAGGCATGTGCCCAAGACACGTACACTTAATATTAACATGTAAAGACATGTAGACTTTTAGATTAACAATAAGCAGAATTAACCAGCGTAAACGAGCAGGTCAGTTTTCTCTGCTCAGAAGCATTGGACACGTCCAGGTAGCTGCACTGTTAAAATAGCAATCCGCCAATATCAGAGCGCACCGTGCGCACCTTAAAGGGAATGGCACCTTAAAGTGACAAACTGATTGTTTGTTTCACGTTACGCCTAAAACACACACATATGATCAATTACAAGAATTAGTACATGACATTTTTTTTATGTTTGTAGCCACACAAAGCATACTTTTCCCGCCGTTACGATAGCGAAGACACACGGACACGCAGTAGTAGTATTTAAATGTAGAAAATTAACAATAATAAAGAAATAAATGCTTATATAAGCCAAACAGTTTTCAGACAAATAGCTTGAAGTGTAATTTTCTCCGGTGGCCCACAGCCTGTGCTGCGTGCTGCGCTGCTGTACACTCCGACTAACTCCATCCTCTACCCCTCCTGAGACCTCGCTGTGCATGCAGAAACCTTTTATACTGCAGTTTAGTGCTCTCGCTCTGCAATGGTAATGTAGTGATGAATGTAGACGCATTAGGAAGCGCGGGGTACACGAGGTACATGCGGTACACGAGGTAGCGGTGTGGGTAAAGTTATTTAGAGTGAGGAAGGCAGCAGTATCCTGTACGACTGGGTGCAAAATTAGGGAAACTAGGGAAAGCGTTAAATCATGGCTACTTTCTTTCTTTCTTTTTCCCCCACATCTCTCTTTCTCTCTCTCTCTCTCTCTCTCTTTCTGTCTGTCTTTCAGACGCACACATAGACAGAAATCTCAGATAATCAAGGGCCAGTAATTAGCCTCACTTGCTTTATTTTAATTGGGGGCAGGGGAAGGTTGCTCATTCACTGAGATTTTTTTTTTTTTTTTTTTTTCCCCTTTCAGTAATTGCATACTTTTACACTACCCAAGCGTGCCTGCTGGTTTCCTCTATCCTTTTTTTCTTTCTTTCCTCAATTTTTAACATATTTCTTCATCTTCGTATGCTTATTTCATTGCTAAGGAAATAGACGAACAAAATGCCGAAAAAGAGAGAAATTTATCGAATTATTTAATTATTAATAGTCGGCGCAGGTTTTAGAGATTTAGACACTTTTTAGATTTTTTTTTTAGGTTTGTTTTTTTTCTCGTTTCAGTCACTCCTGGTCCGCCGCCGTCTCTCCCGCTCTCTCTCTCGCGCCGCCGAGCCCTGACACTGTCCAGGTCCGCCCTAGTTGGCGAGCGAGCGAGGGCGCCGTAGAGAAAGGGAGAGTTTATTTCCTGTTCTTGTGAATCATATATCAGGACAATTCCCCTCTGAGCTGTTTGGCAACGGCGGAATGACGGGTGTCATTTATCATACGGCCTGAAAGAGGTTGTGGGAAAAGGGATTTGAATTCTTTCGGAGGTGTGCGGATTCTCCTTAGTGGGGGATCATTAAATGGAGTCTGTTTTTTTTTTTTTTTTGCAGCGAGGGGATGTGAGAGACTGCTTTAAGCTTCATTTTTTTGCTTTATTTTTCCTGTTCTTCTTCTTCTTCTTCTTCTTTTCCTACGTGCTAAAGTATGAGCTGCATCAGTTCTTCTCTGTCTGAAGAAGAGTACAGAAGTGTACACGTCTGGGGAAGAGATCTGATCCAGGATTTTATGGTGTTTTATTATAGTAATAATGCGTATCTTTAGTTATAAGTGGTTAAAAGTGAATTATTTGATTTCTGGTTCAGTTCCATTCAATATCGATTCATTTAGGAATACCTATAATGTATTTGATTTGTTTTAATTATGTATTTTGTTTGTATATGAGTAAATAAAAGATCCATGTTTTAATTACTAATTAATTACACAAGAAACTCTTAACCTACCAGTATTTAAAATAGTAGTTATTATGCTTCAGTCATACTTCATTTGCAGGCCTTAAAAGGTCTCAATAATAGCTTATTACACAAGATTAAAGGGGGTTAAAGATTTATGCACACAGACACAGGAACAATAGGCTTATTTTAAAGATAAATCTCAGATTTATATGACTTGATTTTAAATAATTTAAGTTAAAATATATTTAAACAAAAAAATACAAATACACAATAGTTTAGTTTAGCAATACTGTATCGATTTTCAAAAACAGTGTAGATTTTCAGCTATTAATTTCCATGTACATTTGCACTTTAATTTTCTGATTTTATAGATACAATAAAACAGTAAGATAGCTCATTGCTATCTTACACCCTATCAACATTCTATTCCCATGCCTTGCGCATGCATCGTTTAAATAGCAATGTTTCCCATGAATGTATATCTAGATCTATGTGATGGACATGGAATTCTAAAAAAATGAGGTGTATTCAGGTACATTTCTGGTGTATTGGAAAACACAGGTGCACCACTGACTGAAATCAGCAATCAGATGTTTATTGTTATCTTGGCATTGAATATTCAACATAGGCATGTGCCCAGTGCATGTACACCTTCACTTGTTTCACACACATGGACATGTAACAGTGCATGATTGTGAACAAGTAGGTCAGTTTTCTCTGCTGAGAAGCGTGGGACACGTGCAGGTAGCTGCACCTGTGAAATAGCAATCCACCAAAGTCTGATTATGATTATTTAAGAGAATTATTAGTACACGCCGTTTTTCGTGTTTGTAGCCACACAAGGCGTACTTTTCCCGTCGTTATGATAGCAAAGACACACTGACATGCTTGATCTCTCTGTGAGTAAACACGTATTTACGTCTACGTTTTCAAAAGCCGCACTTAAAGTAGTGTTTAAAAATGTAGAAAACTAGCAGCATTAGCAGATTCACGTCCACGAAATCGTCTTCAAACATCGCAGAGTTAAACATTTCCGTCTAGCAGCTCCGCTGTAATCTCCGCTCCCGTATCTTATCTGTGATTAAATAAGCAGTGATGGAGGAAGCCTTAGTTTCAGATCCGCTCGGAAGATTAAATCAATGCCGAATATCTCGCCACGCGTCCAACAGTTTCTCAGTTTGCGTAGCTCTCCAAGAAGTAGCATCTGCCTAATGAGAAACAGCAGACTCTATCAAACACAGCTCCTCTGCTGACACTCCCTAACTGTCATCAACACAGGATTTCTCACACTGCATACATGTTGATCACAAAATGATTTCTGATGCTGCTGTCAGCAGCTCTTCCTCCACTTGCCACAAAAATATGTTGAGGTTTGATTTAACTGCAGGAAAACACACACACACACACACACACGCCATCCCCACCTCCCACTGTGGCTTACGAGTGCAGGGTACATGCAGTTTATATTAAGAGACTCAGAAAAGAGCTCTGATCTTGGATCAGCTTCGCTTTGGCCATAAAACTGCACTGATTACAGCGAAAAACTCACTGTTCCTGCTCAGCGCTCAATATTCTGGATCCTGATGTACTTACTGTATGTTCATCAGACTTTTAGAGCTCTAAAAGAATAAAGATATAGACAGAAAAAGATTGCTGTTAGCTGGCCTGAGGGCGGAATGATATATACTGGCTTACGCAGTGCAAATGTTACAGAATAGATGCATCTATGAAATTCTCTTTTTTTAATTTTTTTGCTTTGCACTGTGAGCACTCTAAACATAGTCTAAAGTCTAAAGGACACTAATAATGTACTTAAAATGCGTTTTAATAAGTTATTGCTAAGCCTTTTTTTAGTTTTGTTGGCATGTACAGTAACTACAGGCTGAGAACCCTGAAAGAAATCAAGTAAATTGTACATGTATGTGCTGAGAAATCTGATTATTGAGCGAAAAATCCAGCTTTATTAAATCTTTATCAGATTCGTAATCAAGTAATTTCCAAGCCTTAATCCAGTTTTGTATTGCTATCTTGGCAATGAAAAAAAAAGAAAAAAACACAGGAGCGCCATTCACTAAATACAACCCAGACACAAGGCAACAGTTCATTGCTATCTTGGCAGTGATTTTTTTTATCTATCTATCTATCTATCTATCTATCTATCTATCTATCTATCTATCTATCTATCTATCTATCTATCTACCTACCTTCATACCTACCTACCTATCAACGTTCTATCTATCTATCTATCTATCTATCTATCTATCTATCTATCTATATACCTATCTATCTATCTATCTATCTATCTATCTATCTATCTATCTATCTATCTATCTATCTATCTATCTATCTATCTATCTATCTGTCGTATCAGCTAGCTCTTTAAAGCAGCAGTTTCAGCAGGAGGAGGGTAACAGTATGATAGCGGTTCTGTTCGTGCTGTGTGGCCCGGCTGCCACCTGGTTTCAATAGTCAGGCTTGTTCACTGCTGTTCCGGCTGTCCTGCTCTGCTCTCCCGGGGTGGTTCCGGGGCCGATCGGCAGGATCCCGAATCCGGCCAGGGGGTCCGACCTGACCTGATCGCCAGCTTGTCATATTGGGGGCTCTCTCTGACTGGAGAACTGCAGTAGATGCCCCTGAGGTAAATGGAAACATTAGGTTGTTGCCAGACTAGTTCACATCTCATCCAGACCACACGGATAGACAGAGAGAGAGAGAGAGAGAGACAGAGAGAGGCGTGCGGTGGTGGAGGGGGGGGGGGATGCGGAGCAGCTGGTACTGCCAGGTAAAGTCTTTTTCGTCTCTAAACTGTAATAAAAATGATCAAACAGAGCTTCAAACACACGTGAATTACAGCCGACGCAGCCTTCGCTCATGTATTGCACACACCCTTGCAACATGAAGCAGTTAAAGGGCCTGTGCTCTTGCTTTTTTATTGATATCATTATTTTATTTATTATTTTTTTGTTATTATTTATGTGTTAATATACAGTGGGATACATGCCTTTTTTAAACATGGCAATTAACCATTCTATTAGTATGAATACTTAAGATAATAAAAGATTAACGTCTTGAAAAGATAAAAAAAAACTTTATTTGTTTTATTCATAATTGTCTCCCAATTTTCTGTCCAGTTGTCCCACCCAATCAGCTGCTAGCCAGCTGTATATCCCCCACACTATAGATGCTTTGATAAGTAGCATCACAGCGCTGACGCTTGAAGGAAAGCGCAGCAACTCGGTTCTGATACATCAGCTCACAGACGCAGCCTTGTGCTGATCCACATCACCCTAGAAGTGATGAGAGAAAATAGCGCTCTACTTAATCACCCAACTAGAAAGAGCAAGGCCAATTGTGCTCTCTCGGGGCTCCATCAGCTGAGGACATGCCCTCGTCTGTATAAGTTTTGAGGTGTTATCTTGTGAGTAAGTTTAAACACTAGTTCAAGTATGTGTCGCTGTACTAGTAGTGGGGAAGCTCCTATTTGTTTTTTGTTGGAGATCTGCGCAAGTGCAGTAGCCAGATCTTACTCACTGTTGTTTCTTGTGAGTTAGTTTGAACAGTGGTCAATGTGCTCATGGCAAGGTGATGTGAATTATATGTGATTCAGATTGAGGGTTGATAGTGGGTTTTCCTAGATTTCCAAAGTGTGTCATAGCTTGTGACCATTGGATAGTATGTATAGTGTCCTGGGGACCTTTGGAACAATCATGGGATGTGCCAAAATTCATGGCACATTGATGTTGGATCGACTGATTTTCCATGATTAACAGGCCCTTTTTGTTTAACGTTTAACTGTGTAATTCATGAAGTCGTATACATTAACAGCCTAATGGCTGTCAAGCTGACAATACAGGTGTGTATATTATTATTATATTATTCAACGTTAATATTAGTATGCATGTCTAATCCACCCTATGCCCCCTCTCTCTCTCTCTCTCTCTCTCTCTCTCTCTCTCTCTCTCTCTCTCTCTCTTTCTCTCTGCATCTCTTTAAATGCACTGGGTGTGTTGACATTGTTTTACCAACTCATCCAAATGTTTAATTGCAATTACAGTCCCGTGATAGCTCCCTACGGGGCATATGATTACAATTAGAAAAAGGGAGAAATATTAATTAATTAGACTACTCGTAGAGGAGGAGAGGAAGAGAGATTGGCTTAAGCCTGCCTGTAGGACACCGCTGAGGATTGGCACTTTATTAGGACTCGTTTTTTTGCATAGGCATGTTGATGGGGTGTTTTTTTTTTTTTTCTTTTGAAGAGTACTTATGCTGTCCCAGTTATAAAAAAAAAGGTTTTTATTGTTATGAACATATGAGTTATTACTCACATTCCTTTTTATTTATATATTTATTTATTTTTTATTTTTATTTTTTTTAGTTCGTCACATCATGTGGGCAGATTGCGGGAGATTGTCCCATTTATGTATCTTTTTTTGCCATATCTAGACCGTATTTAGATTCAGATTCTGATTTTTGAGATAGTCTGAACAGCAAAAATCTACATTAAATCAGATTTAAAGGTGATTTTGAATTTAGGATTATAGTCGGATTGGTACAGATGCTTCTGATTTTGTACGAAGCGTACTTATGCTGTCCCAGTTTTTTTTTTTTTTTATGGTTTTCATGTTGTTTCAGTTGCATTTCTTGCATTTGTGTACATTTATGAATGAGTTATCGCTCCCATTCCCTTTTTATCTTTTTATTTATATATTTATTTATTTATATATATATTTTTTTAGTTCGTCACATCATGTGGACAGATTGCGGGATATTGTCTCATATCTTTTTGGATTCAGATTCTGATTTGTGAGGTAGTCTGGACAGCAAAAATCAACATTAAATCAGATTTAAAAGTGGTTTTGAACTAGGATTCTGATTTTGTACAAAGTGTACTTATGCTGTCCCAGTTATAAAAAATATATATACATTTTTCATGTTGTTTCATTTGATTTCTTGTTATTTACTTATGAATGTGAGTTAAATAATCACATTCCTTTTTATTTATATATATATATATATATATATATATATATATATATATTTATTTATATTTTTTTTTTTAGTTCGTCACATCATGTGGCCAGATTGTGGGATATTTAATATATATTTTTGGATGAAGCACCACCAGCACTTCCAGATCCAACATGTTCTGGTGACTGACGCCATTAACAGGACCACAGTGTAGACGAGTGACGCTGGGCTGCTCTTTCTTTGTTCTCTTCTCTTTCTTTTCTTTTTTAATGTAGTGATTCTTCAAGTCTTTTTAAGAGCCTTAGAGCCACATCCACAGCTCCAATCGCCTGAACAGCAGTCCAGCAGCAACAGCAGCAGCAGCAGCAGTTCATTGGGTTACGAGGCCTCGGCCTCTGCAGAAAACAGTCATCTAGTTTGTGACCATTGTCTGTGATTGATGACCCAACCTTTAGTTGCTGAGCTGGTGTGTTTGTTCCTGTGTAATTGTCTTCCAGATGGCCAGGCTAAGTGTTCGTTAACACGTTTATGGTTGCATTGTTAAAATTGATGGCTCGGGTGCCCGTTCCTTAAAAGACGTAGTGCGCCAGACTCCGGCGTCCAAACATTCGAGAGACTAGCAACAAACAAAATGCGGCGAAGGGAAGAGAAAAAAATGGAAAACATGGCAGGGCTGCCTTTTGTCCAGGACCTTTTTTTTTCTTTCTTTTTTTTCTTTCTCTCTATTTTTTCTTTATTCCTCCATTGGCGAGCGTCGCCGATGTGCCGCTTGCGTACGCATCCAGGCTGAATTCCTCCTTTTATAAGATCTCACAATGGATTATGATACCACCCCTTTTTTCTCTCCTGTCATTTGTCGTGTTCTTTGAAGTTTTCCTTGCGGAAGCGGCGTGTTTGTAAATAGTCTTCCTATACATAAAGCCATCCTAAAGGTGGCGTGAGAAATGAGAAAAACCCTCAGCCTCAGAGCGGTAGGACTGTGTAGAGGGATAGAAAGAAGAAGAGGAGGAGGGAGGGGGTAGAGAGAGAGAGAGAGAGAGAGAGAGTGGGAAAAGAGAGAGAAGAGAAGAGAGAGAGAGAGAGAAAATGGATCTAGGTGGCAGCGCTAGTCATCAATCATGTCCCCTCAAGGGGAGGTGCAGCTAAAGCTGGGCTGAAGTGCTATCTGTCAGCTGCTGAGATACAGACGGTGCTGCGCGGGCCGCAACCATATCACTCCGCCATCAGCTCCCAGCAGCACCCACGACCATGTAAACACGCGCAGGTGCGCGCCGAGCTTAGCGCATGGCCCACTTCCCTGCCGAGGAGGTCACCAGGATAAGGCTCGAGAGTTTGGCATGAGAGATATCGGCATTTCTGTGATTTCTGTGAAACAAGCAGAGTATTGTGGTGGCTTGTGGTGGGTGTCGATGCATTTTTTTGAAGACAAAGCCAGGTGCATCCATCTATCTATCTAGATAGATCTAGAATTTGATTAGATTTGTGTTGTGATGAGAAGATTTGATGGAAGACACTTACCTGAGAACGTGGAAAGTGCATCTATTGTTTTAAAGTGGCATCGTACAGGACAGCTTCCTCTTACAGCGTCCACAGTTAATCCTGTTGGATGTGGTTGGTCCTTCTTGGTGGTATCTCGCTGACATTACCCTGGATACCGTGGCTCTTGATGCATCACAAAGACTTGCTCAAAGTCAAACTTAGTCACAGATGTCCCAGCAAGATGTGCACCAACAATTTGTCCTATTTTGAACTCTGGTATGTCACCAATAATGTTGTGTGCATTGCAATCGTAATTGTAATTGAACCTTCACACTCTACTCTTACTTTTGCAATGTGCAATTAATGTTAATTAATAAGATTGGCCACCAGGCTGCTCCAATTTAGCCTTGAAACATAAAATCCCACACTAAAATGATGTGTTTCAGTGTTTTAGTTTCATTGTCGAACCCCTATATGTTGTAGAACAGGTGCGGGTAACACACATGCAGGTAAACACATATTTAGATTCACTGCTTGACTAGCTTTAAGCCCGCATTCTCCACCAATATACTGTAGATAAAAAGCCTGTTCCGTGGTTTAGCGCACTGAAGTAATGAAGCAAGATCAGGCATTTAAGGCCATAAAAAGAGAGAAGGCTGGAAGGCGGTCAAGTCGGTTTACAAACTTCAGGGAGGAAGAAAAAAAAAGAGAAAAAACAGGACAATATATGCTGCCATTAGCTGTGTCTTGCGGTTGAATAAAGCCACCAGGCGCTTCTCCTCCCCAACGTCGAGCAGCAGCTGTCGATAGCTAGCAAGATGGATAGCCGTTCTGCATGCCTATTGATTCGGCACAGGCCAGAGATATAAGTATCATTTGTCATTTCTGGAATGATGCGGAGCCCTAGTTAAAACCCAGAGTGGGGGAGATGGCCGTGCCGGCGGGGGGAAGGCAGAGGAGCAGGTTGTCTGGTCCTTTGATGAATGGCTCCATGGCTTTTTGGTTTTGACTGGGAGCCCTTTTAAGCAGCTATTTGCTTTCACAACCCTCCAAGAACAACAAGGCAACGGGATCCGCCGGCCCGAGCACACCGCCCCCCCCTGCTGCGAGCAGGGTGGTCCGACCCGATGGCTCCCACTGCCCAGAGTGTGTCGGCCGGCTCAGCTTGACAGGCCACGATGCAGAGCTACGCTGAACCCATGCAGCTGGTCTGAGATCAGGATTAGGATTAGGTCCTGGATTAGATTTAGGTATTAGAGTGAAGTATTGACAGTGTCAGGGTTTAATGTATTTAATGTGTCATTCAACATGTCATTCAGTGTGCTTGTTCTGGTGCAGTGTGGTGGTGAAAGAAATGTGACTGTACCTGGTGATGGTTTTAAGGCATTTTAAGGCTGTGTACCGTATACCCCTTTTTTTTAAAAGATCGTAGACTACAGTCATACACTGTCCAGATGTTTGTGGACACCCCCTGAAAAGAATGCATTTAGCTCATTTTTTACACTACTTACACTTCTCGATGTACACTTCACAGTTGCGTCAGGGAAGGACGGTTGCAGAGAGCGGATGCAAATGCGAGTATTTATTGAAAATATGAACAAGACAACAAACAAAGAACCATAAATAAAGAGAAATAAACCAAAACATCAAAACAAGGAATACACTAAATAGAAACTATATAGTCAACATTGTCTATTTTGCCGACTAATCATTGCAGCCCAAATTCTGGACAAATTACTCTTTTTTGAATGCTACTCTTGATTTAGGAAGACAGCAAAATAATGATCACATGTTCTTTGAAAATGTCTTTGTCTATATGCTGTACCTCCAGTGCAAAACCTCTTTTCAAACTGCCAAGTTGCAACACAGCACGCTCAGAGGAAAGTGCAGTGACATGGTTCCTATACATCAGCTCACAGACGCAGCCTTGTGCTGATCGACATCACCCTAGGAGTGATGAAGAGAAAGAGAACCATCTACTGTACCCAACCAGAGAGAGAGAGAGAGCAAGACTAATTGTGCTCTCTCTGGGATCCAGCAGGTGATGGCAAGCTGCATAATCAGGATTCGGACCAGCATTCTCTTGATCATTGTGGTGTGGCAGCGCTTTAGACTGCTGAACCACTTGGTGCCCCTTTTTGGCCTTCTATTTGACACCATGCACTTATTCGTCACTGGAGTCCAATAAAAGCTGGAGAAAAAAATTTTTTTCATGATACAGAAATCCAGATCCAGAAAGTGCAAAACTCAATATTATAAAAAAGAAGAAGAAAAGAAAAACTTAAAACTTAAATCGCCAAGCATGTCTCAACAGTTTTGCCCATTTTTTTGTTGTTACATCTGCAGGGATTATCTGACTCGATTTGATTTCCCAACAAGCTTTTCTTAAAGCGTTTCTTTAAACGATATCTACAGGCCAGTTTCCATTTCCAGGCCTATCGGACGCTACTCCATCAGGAGGCGGCTGATGTTGATCTGCAGGAGTGCAATTCACGTCCCGAATCTATTTACACAGTATATACATCAATTAGCATTCAATAACCATTAGTCCGCTCGCAGGGAGAGGGCTATGACAAACGAATAAAAGTAATGTTTGCCAGTCAAGCAGAGCGGCTCTCCAGGATCCCCCCGGTGACTCGGCTTTGATTATGTTGCGCGGCTCGGGCACTCGGCCAACGGGAGAGCTGGCTTCATTACTGTATGGATCATCTTTTAAGACCATTTAAGATCACAGGGTCCTCGAGTCCTCCGGTAAATAATGAGCAATCCGAGACAAAGCGGCTCTGAAGTTTATCGAGCTCCTCGAGGTTCGCTCGGCTTGAAAGAGCCGGCGCACCATCATCACAGCGTTAGCGCTTAGCGCACGTGCTTCTGATTTGACTCTGATGTCCTCAAATCTTCTATCTCTTTTTTATTTTTTTGTTTCTCTCTTTTTTTCGTATTTTAGTTTTTTTTTTTTTTTTTTTTTTGTGTGAGTGTGAGTGTGTGTAACGTGATGTTTTATTTTAAGATGCCATCATCTCTGAAAGATGAAGTTTCTTAAAATACCACCCGGCTGTGCCAGAGGAGAGCAGGCAGCAGAGTGATATGAGGAACGTGGCAGCACAACATGAAAATCCTCAAACAGAAGAATGACAAGTAATTACTTCAGGTGTCCATCAAACTGTGTTTGAAAATGTCAGTATGGGATCCGACATGATAGATGTACAACTTCAAAATCTGCAGAAAATAATTACTCATCCGAACGGTGCGGCTGGGGAAAGAGAGAGAAAGAGAGAGAGAGAGAGAGAGAGAGAGAGCGGCGAATCAGACGAATGAGTGTATGGATCTCTTTGAGTGTGTGTGGTATCAGTACCTCACGCTAGGCCTCAGCAGTGTGTGTGTGTGTGTGTGTGTGTACCACAGCCCGGCTGCACCCACCGTGAGCTCTGTTGTTGCCTCGGTTTCAGTCTGAACAGCCAAAATGTCATCGTCCAGCTGGAGGCAGATTTTTGTGTTTTAGCGAATGTGCCCCTATACACACTCTTACACACTTACACACACACTTATACACACACACAGCCATGGTGCAAGGAAGGTTATAGTCGAAGACACGGCAACAACTCGCGCTCTCTCGCTTGCTGTGCGAAGCCAAGTCAAGAGGAGGAGGTCTGGCTTCTGACGCAAAGCTCATGTCAGCTTCTTTAGAGACGCTGACAGCTGACGACAGGGACATAAGAAACGCTGCAGCCGGCGCTTACGAGCAGCGTCTCCACACTCAATGCCTCATTGTTTGCATTCACTGATCGACGTGGTCAGGCTCGGAGTTTTTTTTTTTTTTTTTTCCCGAGCAGGAATCTGAAAAGGATAACCGGCCGAGGTTACGCCAACACTCTCGCTCTCCTCTCGCGCTGAGAAACCACAAGTGCTTCTGAAAGTGACCGTCCAGTGAACCGGCCAGCAGGTCAGAGTCAGTCAATAAGCTCGAGTAAAGAGCACTCACCGCATTATTGTCACTAAGGCTGGAGTGTCTGCTGTAATACTCTACTGCTGTACTGCTGTAGAGTATCGTTTTTTTTCTTACGTCAGAGCTTTTGTCCGCTTTGTTGGATTTCCTTATTGTCTAATTCGCTTGCATTCTAGGAGTGCACTCATTAACGTTCATATTATCAAAGGAAAGCAGAACCGTTGCATTTGTTTGTATGCTCTTCTTTTAAAACTCAAAACACTTTGCGCCATATTTTAGCAATCGATAGGCAAGCCGTCAAACTTCGCAGCTTTGCTATCATAACGGCGGGAAATGGCACATTTCGTTTCCAGGGCTGCAGCTATAGCTGGACGTGTCCAACGCAAAACAAGTAGGGTTGTTTCTGCATTGGGGATGTCTGTCTAGGTTGTATTCAGTCAGTGGCGCACCTGTTTGTTTTTTTGTTTGTTTGTTTTTGTTTTCATCAAGATATCAATAAGCTTCTATAGGCTACAGCAAAACTGTGTCACTATTGTATTGGGACACTATTGTATACATAATACTATATTGAGATACGTGTTAATTCATGGTTTATTGTGATATTGTTGGATATACTGTCCCGACTGTCCAAGGAAGGCTTTTGATTACTACAGCATTGCTGTGAGGATTTGATTGCAGCTTCATAACACATCTCTAATGTATATTAGAGAACATAGTTCTTCCACTGCTCCACAGCCCAATGCTTTGGGGGTCTTCATACCCATTAAACCGGTCCATTTCTGGCATCACACTGGGTTTTTAATGGGCTGGTCAGTAGGGATGGGAATCACAGTGCACCTGGCATCTCACAATATGATTTTATTACGATATGTTGCCCACGATAACGATGATATCATGATAAAATACTATTAAATAAGCAAGGAATAAGCGAGGAATTATGGATTTATTGGCGTCAGTTTCTAAATCAGCATTCATCAACTGTATTTCCACTCTATTTATTGGATTAGTGCCTCCACAGGGATTTGATTTAATTTTTTTTTTTTTTTTTTTTCATTTTTCTCCCAACTTATCTGGCAACCCATTCAGCTCCCATTCAGTTAATTAGTGATGCCACAACACAAGGAGTGTACAAACTATGAGGAAAGTGCTGCGACTCGATTCCAATACATCAGCTCACAGACGCAGTCTTGTGCTGATCCACATCACCCTAGGAGGGATGAGGGGAAAGAGAGAGCGAGGCCAATTGTGCTCTTTCAGGGCTCCGGCAGCTGATGGCAAACTGCATGACCGGGATTCGAACCAGCATTACCCACAAACAAAAAAAATTATGATAAACATTATGATATATTGTGATACCAATACTTTGTCGCGCATTTGGATACCGGTACATACAAAAATGTGAGGCAAAAAGTGAAAATCGTCCTTTTCCGGTCTATCTTGCTCGATTCCAGTCTCGCGTCCCGGTGGCGTGTCCGTCTCCATTCTGTTCGTCCATGCCAGCGTCAAACAACGCGTCTCGGCTCTTGGCCGGATCTCCTTGGAGAACTAGTGCATGAATTGATATCTCCTCCCTCCTTCCCTCTCTAATGCCTCTTTTCCTCGAACGGAACAAACAGGCCGAGCGTGTGCGGCGTCCGGGACAGATGTTCGGGATTACTTTCACCTCGCTGCTCTATTGTGTGTGGTTTGGAGGAGCCCAGCTGATGTGGAATGCCACTCATTCAGCCTGCCACAGCCCCTACTGCGCTCATCTCTCTCTCTCTCTCTCTCTCTCTCTCTCTCTTTTTCTCTCTCTCTCTCTCTCTCTTTCTCTGGCCCTCATCTTCATCCTTTATTCTTTATCTCTCCCTTTCTCTCTTATTCCCGTATTCACTTTCTCTGACATCCATCAGGGCATCAGGCTGGAGAAGAAGTTGCTCTGGAAATGACCGTCCTCCAAAAGTTTGACCTGTCACTCTCAGCGGTCGGCACTTGTCACAATAACAGTGGACTGAAAAGTGTCCGTATCTGAGCCGCTCGCTGTGTGTGTGTGTGTGTGTGCGAGAGTGTGTGTGTGTGTGTGTGGGATGTGTGTGTGCGGATGTGCAGATGTGCTAAGCGTGTGTGTTAGGCAAAACTAAATGGCTGAAATGTGATGTGATGTGATGTTATGTGGGCTGAGGTCCTCGTGTTAAATTTAGACAGGCTGGGAGAATAGTGCTTCAGTTGTTTTGCTAAATTTTGCTATGATTTAAAATATAACTACATCAGTATATAGTTCACATAGTTCACTAAGTTATAATACAGTTATAATACAGTTATAACACAGCCCGTATGGCTAGAATTGTCCATGCAAACAGACGAATGATTGAAATTAATTTTACACATGAATTTGACAGTTTCCTTACAAGTCTATTTGTAAAAATATTGCTCTGTAATGTATTGCTCTGCTAGCAGTATTGCAATATATTGAACACAAAATATTGAACCGTAACCCCCTTTAGTGTGATCTGTATTGTATCACCAGGTTCTTCTTGGCTTAGTAAACGTGCTAGACGTGCTACACAGCAACCTTTTCTTTTTCAACTTCTTTTAACTTACGAAAAAGAGTGCTCGGAGTCATGAAGCGCCTGCATGCATCAATGACTTTATTAGACTTTATATTACAGTGCAGTGTTCTCTGATTTAAAGTATCGTAATGTTAGCATGTTTAATCTTTCACCGTCACTTCTTGTCTCTTCCTGTCTTTCTTATTTCTCTCTTCTTCTTCTTCTTCTTGTCACACTTCCTGTATCACTGTATTCCCTCTTTTCAAACTAAAAGCCCTGGCAAAGTCTTGTATTTGTGATTTCATGACGTCTGACACCAGTAAATCCATAATTCCTTGTTGTATTGTATTGTATATTTACTACAGACCTTTATTTTTCTTAGACAATCATTTCAGGGAGGGATCTCCTTGTAAAAAAGGTTAGAGAAAAGTACAAAAAAATACATGTAAGTATCCTGGATTTTTTTTGTTTAATGTACGTACGTACGTTCATCTATCAAAATGTACAACAAAAAATTGGTCTTGGAGCCTAAATGTTTCACTGTTTCTGTAAATGTTTCACAAAAATAATCACGACTAATCGACTAATCGAACAAATAATCAGCAGATTAGTTAGATAGTTTTCTACTAAAATAGTCATTCTTTTGTAGACTAATGTAGTGGAAAATTACAGTAAGAACAGGAACAGGAACAGTACGAGTTCCTCTCTTCCTCTCCAGCAGAGCTAAAGCAGGTGCTTTGATTTGTTTGTGTGTATTTCTTGGAGTGGAAAGCCGTGGAGTGTTGAGGCCCGGCGCCGAGAGGAAGTCAAGGCCGAGTGACGTTATCTGAGCGCCGCTCCTCTATCTAATCTGGCCAGCGCGAGTCACGAGCGGAAGTGGGAGCAGGACCGCGGCCGGGGCCGAGCTGCATCTTTAATTACCACCGATATCACCACTCGTGCCTAGAGAGAGAGAGAGAGAAAGAAAGGAGAGAAAGAGAGAGAAAACGAGAGAGAGAGAGCAGCGCATGTTCACTTTTTAATTAAGGCTCGGTAGTGTAACTCGTCAATGTACATTATTGGAAGAATGAACATCAATGCCATTGCTTTTTCTCCCCCTCCTTTATCTCTGTCAATGATTCAAAGACATGATTTATGGTCGCGCGCCGTCTTTCAGGATCATCCATCAAAGCGCCAGGGCTCTGCCGCCCAGCCGCCCGTTGTAAATCATTCTGAAAGCCTGTCACTCATTTCCATTAGCCGTTCCCTCTGTCGCTCTGGTCCCCGCCTCCCTCACCTCCCTCTCTCTCTCTCTCTCTCTCTCTCTCTCATGCTCTCTCTCTCTTTCTCTCTGTTGCTCTGTCTCACTCCCTCGCTCTGCCTCCTTCTCTCCACTTCTCTCCACTTTTCCCTCCCTCCCTCCTCCCCCTAGAGCCGAGATTGAGCCTTTGCGGGGTATCTGTTCCGTCTCGCCACCTCATCTGCCCTCCCTCTTTTCCATAAATTAACAGTTTTCAGCCCCTGCCGTGACAAGGAGGGCTGCGTCACACTCGTCTAATGAGTGGTACCCTCCTCCCACTCTATTACAGCTTACGGCCCACGTGGACGGTCACAGAACTCCTCAGGAACCTTCCGTTGGTTGCTCCCAATTAAGACTATAAGGCGCTACGTTCACTATCAATGAACATCTATTTTCTGATCCATTTTTATACATAAGATGCACCAGAATATAAGGCGCATTGTAAGCGACACTAGTAAGGATGCCTACATCAAAGTGAAGAAGGGTGTCACCATTTTTTTTTCTGTCTAACTGGATGTTAATCTACACAGATTTCCCTTCTGAAAACTGTTAATTTGGGTGAGAAAAGTGCTTCAGTTCATTTAAAGTAAGCTTAGATTTACAATGTTTTGTCAAAGGTTGAGTTTTTAGTGCAGTTTCTCCAGCACTAAGGCTGGGTGCAACAGCATTAGCATTAGCCGCTAACCGAAAGCTGATAGCGCTAGACTGAGAAACCCTATAGAGTGTTCTGGTAACCCAGCGAGTCATTAGCTAGTGGTTCGTCCCACGTAGCTTGTTTTAACACGGCAAACACACTGATTACAGTCCAATACTCGTCTCTAAACAGCAACAGTACACGGCAAGTTTAAGTTCATTTTCACACTCTACTCACATAAATAAATTCAATAAAGTTCAAAAACAGAAGCTGCACAAGGCTAGGATAGTAATGTTTTTAGCATAAGATTTTTTTTACCAAAATATTTGTCTTTCAGGGTCTCCACTTTGCTTTAATTAAATGTAGTAACTTTTAAAATGCTTCATGGTGCACTATAAAGCATTGAGAAATCAAAAAGTGCTCGGAGTCATGAAGCGCCTGCCTGCAAGCCACTTTGCAAGACCCCATTGCTTTTGTGCTACAGCATGTATCGCAATGTTACCATGTTTAATCTTTCATCGTCGCTTCTTTTCTCTTCCTGTCTTCTTCTTCTTCTTCTTCTTCTTCTTCTTCTTCTTCTTCTTCTTCTTCTTCTTCTTCTTCTCCTTCTTGTCACACTTCCTGTATCACTATATTCCCTCTCTTCAAACTAAAAGCCTTTGCAAAGTTTTGTATTTGTGATTTCATGACGTTTTATATAATTCTGAATCAGCGACAGCAATAATTTTATAGATTAAATATATTTGGAGGACAGTCTAAAAATACATTATTTTTTAATGGGATTTCATGGGATTTTTATGACTTATATGTCAGGACTGTATTGTCTGTGTTTAAGAAATTTAAAAACCACAACACATATGCCCTGATTTTGACTTTAATGACTTACGGATAATCTTAATAGAGCACATCCTAAAACTTTACTAATACTTATTAAATACTTATCTGTCTTTAAAGCATTTGAGAAAAAAAGCATGAACGCGCCATAAATTTCACTCTAAACACAAATGGCCGTACAAATCTCTGACCATAATGTAAAACATCTGTCTAATGCTACTAATGGCGAAGTGTCAGGTTTCACTCAGAGAGAGAGAGAGAGAGAGGCCCGCTCTGATGGATTAGTCGGCGTGGAATAATTTAACTCTGATTAAGCATATTTCCTTTCGCGAAATGACTGCTTACCTTTCATCGTAGTGCAGAAAAACTAAGGCCACGCAACAAATAATGTATTTTTCTTCTGCTGAAACATCACAGAAGCGAGTTAGTCATTCGTATTCGGGAACTGATTTATCCGGCGCGTCAAAACGAGAGAGAGAGTTAAGGAAATGACTCATGTTATTTCTTTGAGTACACAAAAGGGATGAGGATGGAATCAGCATTTTCTGCCAACCTCCACTTTGATCTGGTTTCTACAGCTGCGTCTTTCCAGCTGAATTATTTTATTTTTTTATTATTTTTTTATTTTTTTTGCGAGGTTTATATTACTGCGTACTTTAAGCCTCAGCAGCTATATTCCAACTGTACTCCTAAAGCGGCGTATACTGTTGATTTTTTCCCTTTTTTCCAGGAAGTAGAGAAAAGTTAACTACAGGGAGGAACGTCAGTCAGTCGTCCTCAGCGGCTGATGCTTCCCTGTGGGGAGCTTTGTGGCCTTTGAGTCGACTGGCTTCCTTTTTTTTCATACTAATCAACAACTCGATATCAAGACAATTATTTTTTATATAGTCTGATATCTCAGTGCCACCCTGACGACGTCCGCCAAGTGTTTGGGTGTATAAATGCACCAGACAGTTCTGAGAGAGCACACAGATCAATGTAGTCCCAACTTTAAGCATTGGTTGACAATCAGTGTCAGGTCAATGTAGTCCCAACTTTAAGCATTGGTTGACTCCCAAGTCAGGCCAATGTAGTTCCCAACGTCAAGCAATAGTTGATACCCAATGTCAGGTCAATGTAGACCCAACTTTAAGCATTGGTTGACAATCAATGTCAGGTCAATGTAGTCCCAACTTTAAGCATTGGCTGTCACCCAATGTCAGATCAATGTAGTCTTAACTTTAAGCATTGGTTGACACACAATATCAGATCAATGTAGTCCCAACTTTAAGCATTGGTTGACTCCCAAGTCAGGCCAATGTAGTCCCAACTTTAAGCATTGCTTGACAACCAATGTCAGGTCAATGTAGACCCAACTTTAAGCATTGGTTGACACCAAATATCAGGTCAATGTAGACCCAACGTCAAGCAATAGTTGATACCCAATGTCAGATCAATGCAGTCCCAAATTTAAGTATTTGTTGGCACCCAATATCAGGTCAATGTAGACCCAACGTCAAGCAATAGTTGATACCCAATGTCAGATCAATGCAGTCCCAAATTTAAGTATTTGTTGGCACCCAATGGCAGATCAATGTAGTCCCAACTTTAAGCATTGGTTGACACCCAAGTCAGGCCAATGTAGTCCCAACGTCAAGCAATAGTTGATACCTAAAGTCAGGCCAATATAGGCCCAACATCAAATATTGGTTGACACCCAACATCAGGCTAATGTAGGACCAACATCAACCATTGGTTGACACCCAACGTCAGGCCAATGTAGGACCATACTTTAATCCTCAGCAGTAACTATACTCCTAAAGTGGCGTATACTGTATAATGGAGCTTTACTGTTTGTTTGTTTGTTTGTTTGTTTTTTTCCTTTTTTTCAGGAAGTAGAGAAAGTTAACTACAGGGAGGAACGTCAGTCAGTCATCCTCGGCGGCTGACGCTTCCCTGTGGGGAGCTTTGTGGCCTTTGAGTCGACTGGCTTCCTTTTTTTTTCATACTAATCAACAACTCGATATCAACACAACAAAATACAGTATCTGCTCACAGTAGAAATGGCAATGTTAAGGGTGGACTTTTTCTCTCGTTTTTTTTTTTTCTCACTCTTTTTGCTTTTTGTTTTGTTTTTCCTTTTTTTTTGTCTTTCCAGGGATGAGCTTTCTTGCCAACCCATCTCACAATTTGGGCAGCCATTGTGTGCAGCGCTGGCTGTCACCGAGTGACAATGCTCACCAGGCGGATCCTGAAAGTTAGCGCTTTGCAGCGACTAGTGGGCCCTAATCATTGCACTGAGGACGCCTGACAACAGCTCGCGACAAATTTGCCATTAAAATGAATGGCAATGGAGAGGAGTGTGCTTTCGGAGGCGCTTCCCACCCCCCCTCCTCTTCCTCCTCCTCCTCGTCCTCCTCCCTGTCAGCGCAGTCTCCCCCACAGCCTCGCAGCATTTTGGCGGGACATCCTTCCTTCCTTTTCTTTTCACTCATGCCACCAAACAGCCTTTGGTCCCTCTAGAAACTTGACAGTGCCGCACTTCTGCCGCAGGTTTACCGGCGAGCCTCATTGTATTTAATGAAAGTCGAGGGGAAAAAAAAGAAGTGGCAATCTCCTATTAATGAACTTGGAATATATATATATATATTTTTTTTACAAAAAAAATGCCTCCTTTGCTAAAAACCCAACAAAAAAACGCTTGTATAAGGCAAAGTGGCATCTGGAGCCAGGCCAGAATCTAATGAAAGATCCATAGAGAGCATGAGGGGGAGGTTTCAGAGTAGAAGGAGTCAGGAAAGATGCAGATTTTTTAAATAGATAGATAGATAGATAGATAGATAGATAGATAGATAGATAGATAGATAGATAGATAGATAGATAGATAGATAGATAGATAGATAGAGTATATGTATGTACATCCTTTCCATCATTTTTTTTTTCATACATGCAAGAACCACCATGGTCTGACCTTGGTGAGAGCATTAGCTAATGAGTTTTCTTCCTAAGGTTTCCTATAAGTTATCTATTTTTTAATAATCTCTGAAATCTCAGTGCCACCCTGACGACATCCGCCACATGGAGTACAAACGCACCAGACAGTTCTTAGATTAGCATTGGATTCTGCATTTCAGAATGTCCAAAGTAGCCAGTCAATGGGCCAGTCAATGGCCAACATTGGCTATTCGAGCCAGCTGGTGAGAAGTATAGGGGATTCCAGGGAGTATAGGTAGGTTTATGCTAATAAAAGAAAGTAGATGGTAGTAGAGGGAGTATGGGCTAGTGTAGGAAGGATCGTATAGTAAGTATAGGGTAATATTGGGAGAGTATGGAAGCAAAATGAGTATAAGGTAGTGTAGGGTGTGTAGAGTAGTATAAGAGGTATAGGATAGGGTACTATAGTATAGGGTAGTATAGGGTATATAGAGTAATATGAACGTCGCCTCATATGAACGTCGCCTCGCTTTGCCAAACACTCACACAAAGCAATCCAGACTGTTCTCATACAGAGTTCCCCAATGGTGGAACAAACTACCTTCCACTACCAGATCAGGAGAATCTCTCGCTATCTTTAAGAGACTCCAGAAGACAGAGCTCTTCAAAGAGCTCCTACTCTCCTAACACCTCTAACTAACTACCTTCCACTACCAGATCAGGAGAATCTCTCACTATCTTTAATAAACTCCTGAAGACAGAGCTCTTCAAAGAGCTCTTACCCTCCTAACACCTCTAACAAACTAACTAATTCTAACCTCATCTCCTTCTTCCTCTTCTCTACTCCTCTATCCCATTATTTCCCTCTGACCTCCTTAAGGCCCTATCTATAGATGCTTTATTTTTAACTTCTATTATTTTTGTACTTAACCTCTTCTATTATTTGCACTTCAATATTGTAAGTCGCTTTGGACAAAAGCGTCTGCCAAATGTAATGTAATGTAATGTAATGTAATGTAATATAAGGAGTATAGGATAAGGTAGTACAGTCTAGGGGGTATAGTGTATTATAGGGTGTATAGTGTAGTATAAGAAGTATAGGATAGGGTACTATTGTATAGGGAGTTTAGGGTATATAGAGTACTGTAAGAAGTTTAGGATAGAGTACTGTAGTATAGGGAGTAAAGTGTAGTATAGGGTATATAGAGTAATATAAGAAGTATAGGATAGAGTACTGTAGTATAGGGAGTATAGTGTAGTATAGGGTATATAGAGTAGTATAAGAAGTATAGGATAAGGTAGTACAGTATAGAGAGTATAGTGTAGTATAGGGTATATATAAAGTAGTATAAGAAGTATAGGATAAGGTAGTACAGTATAGAGAGTATAGTGTAGTATAGGGTATATATAAAGTAGTATAAGAAGTATAGGATAAGGTAGTACAGTATAGAGAGTATAGGGTAGTATTGGGGCTAGTATAGGGTAGTAGTTAAGGTAGTAGTTAGTAGATAGTACAGAGATATATAGGGAGTATAGGGTAGTATTGGGACTATAAGGTAGTATAGAGAATATAGGGTAGTAGAGGGAGTATATTTGGTAATATAGAGAGTATAGAGAGTATAGGGTAGTAATGAAATCTAGCAGTAAGAATTAAGGTAATGGTGTGGTTCATCCTACTGGATGCACAAGAGGTTCTAACAGCTCAAAACAGCACAGTTTATTCTCTTATTATTATTATTTATTTATTTGTTTTTAGCGACATTCTGTATTTTCCACCTTGTCCTAGCTTAATTTGGTTGCGATAAGTATTTATTAACACATTGTCCATGATAGGATGATATCACGATACTGTGATTCTGCAATACTTGATGTATCACAAGGCAATTGTCTACAAAACTTCACAAAAAACAATAGATTTCCCTTAATTTGATTATATCACTAACATGTGACGTAATGAAGCAGTGATGAAGTTAATTGTGGATTATACTTAAACGTAAAGTAAAATATGATATATCGCGACATCAATATTTTGTCACGCCCCTATTTCTTAATAGGTTTCAACTATTTGACTATTGAACTATTTCCACAGTGGAAAGTCAGACAGATGTCAAAACTGCAAAACTAGCACAGATCTACCCCTCTCACTCTCAGTCAGAGCAGAGATTTGCTTTCACAGCGGCAACAGTCGCCCGCAAACCGTCACTCTTGGTTTGGCTACAGCTTGTGTCTGAAATCAATTAGCACGTACACGTTCGACTGACATCTGTGAAACCTGTGAAATCTGAGAAACCTGAGAAATCTGTGAAAACCCTGCTCGGATGGATGAATAACGAAGCAGGGCGGATTTAGCTATAGTCCGCCGCATTCTCCGATAGCCCACTTCTTTTGTCTTTGAAGTCATCGCTACGTCCAGACCGCTTTATATGTGTCAGGCAAGGTGACTTGAGACAAAGGCCACACAAGGGCTTTGTTCATATCAAGTGCAGAAGGACAGAGTAGGGAGTCCCTCCGGATCTGCTTCCGTTAGCAATTCTCTCCCACTTCCACTCGGAGCGCCGAGGACACTGCCAAGCCCACACAATGCCTCCGCATGGAGCTCAGCACAGCAGAGCAGAGCAGAGCAACGGAAAACAATGCACAGCATACTGCAGGTGTCCCATTCTCTCAGCTCTCTTAGCGGTGCCGCGTGGCATTTTGATAATGTCATGAACCGGCACCTGCTTTTGATACGTTCTGAATACGGTAGCATGGCGGAGGCATTAAATTCGTTTAGCAAACAATGCGTTCCTTATATACGTACATTACCTCCCCGTCACAACACCGCGCACTAGCAGAAATCCATAGGTAAAATGTCAAGTACAACAGCGGCGCGCGTGCTAGCGTGCACCCAGGTGCTCGTGTTTGTCTAATCCTCTCTGCAGGTGTCGGGAGCTACATTGTAAAAACCCGGGGCAGTTCAGCCGGGTGTAAATGGGCTATATCCTCCTCTCTCGTCGCCTCGTAAAATCGACTGAACAAAGGAGGGCTAATCTGGCGTAGAGGAGGCGGCGGCGGCAGCAAGCTTTTTTCTTTCGGTCGCGCAAACATTCCTGACTGACATTCGATCAGGGAAAGTGGAACCGAAGCAAGACGGGCTTTTATTAGCGCCGCCCATGTTTGCTCCACTGGTCAGCTCCGAGCCGGAGGGAGGGGGAGGCCTGTAGGCCTGGGGAAGTGGGGTCCAGTGTGAGCTATCAGGCCTCAACGCCTTAAAAGCTTTATAAGTAATGAGCAACACATACTAAGTAATGAGCAACACATGCTAAGTGGTGGGCACCACCACATACTCTGATGTGTGATGAGAACCTCATATTAAGTGGTTGGCATCAGATACTAAGTGGTAAGCACCAGGTACTAGGCACAACATAGTAAGTGATGATGAGTGAGTACCACATACTAAATGGTGAGCACAACATGCTAAGCAATGAGCAACACATACTAAGTGTTGAGCATCAGGTAATAAGTGGTGAGCATCAGGTACTAGGCACCACTAGGCACCAAATGATGATGAGCAGCACATTCTAAGTGGTGAGTACCACATACTAAATGGTGAGCACCACATACTAAGTGATGAACTCCACATACTAAATGGAAAGCATCAGCACCATCATGGTGCCATCAGTGATGAGCATCAGATACTAAGTGGTGAGTACAACATACTAAATGGTGAGCACCACATACCAAATGGTTAGCACCACATACTAAGAGATGAGCACAACATTATAAGTAATGAGCATCAGATACTAAGAAGTAAGCACCAGGTAATAAGCACCACATATTAAATAGTGAGCAACACATTCTAAGTGGTGAAAAACACATTCTAAGTGGTGAGCACCACATACTAATTGGTAAGCACCACATACTAAGAAATGAACACCACATACTAAGTGGAAAGCATCAGCACAATCATAGTGCCATCCACGGTGAGAACCATATAATAATTGGTCAGCACCACATGCTCAGTGATGAGCACCAACAAAAACAAAAGTGATGAGCATCAGATACTAAGTGGTGAGCACCACATCCTAAGAGATGAGCACAACATAATAAGTAATGAGCATCAGATAGTAAGAGGAAAGCACCAGGTACTAAGCACCACACAGTAAGTGATGATGAGCACCACATTCTAAGTGGTGAGTACCACATACTGGTGGGCACCACATACCAAGTGGTTAGCACCACATAATAGGTAATAGATACAACATACTAAGTGATAAACAACACATACTAAGTGGTGAGCATCAGACACTAAGTCAGCACCATCATGGTGCCATCAGTGGTGAGAACCATATATAAAAAAGTGTTGAGCACCACATCCTTAGTGATGAGCACAAGATTCTAAGTGGTGAGCACCACATAATAAGTGATGAGCACCACACACAAAGTGGTAAACACCACATACCAAGTAGTGAGCAACACATACTAAGTGATAAGCACCACAAACCAAGTGATGAACACCACATACTGATAAGTGATGAGCATCAGATACTAAGTGGTGAGCACCAGATACTAATATATAAAGTGGAGAGCCTTGATTGGGGAAAGTAGAGTGTGTTAGCGAAGAGCTGGCAACTGATTAGCGTCCACCACGTCAATCTTCTCCTAGAGAAGGTCAGCCTGTACAGAGACTCTGTATGATGTATTGATTCAAGTTTTTTATTTATTTTTTATTTTTGCAACAAGCTGTAGTGTTGCTCTCTTCTTACAAAACTCAGATTTCAAGAAGTCGTAAAGGATTTTTACAAGATATGACACCGATCCACTGATCCGAGACCTCGTATCAGTTCAACGAGGTGAAAAAGAGCAACTCCAATGAGATTCTGTGAAGAATTCTAAATTATCCTCAAATAATTTAATGAAAATCAGGTCATGTGATAACTTATAGCAGCCAGGATTGCACTGTAAAAAATCGATATTTTTTGTTAAAATTATGGTTTTTAACAGAATTTTGAAAAGCGGTTGTGTACTCTGAACACAGAATGTTAAAAAAAAAAAAAAATACAAATATAGCAAACCAATCAATGCAGCCTGTCTGTGGAAATGATTGATTGGCTCAATATGCCATTGCATTGTGATTTTTTTCCAAGAAATAAGTGAAAATAACTCAATTTATGGCACAGTAGCCCCCTAGCAGTACCTCTGCAGCCCACAGGTGAAGAGTCTCTGGCGTTTTAAACATTTTTTAAACGTTTTGTAGCTTTAAATGTTCAATTCAACTGAAGCTTTTCAGATAAAAATAACTCTTTGCCGGCTCCCGGGTGGCCCAGCTGTCTAAGCGCTGGCCATATCACAGTGAGCTCAGTGCTTTGATCCCCAGTGATACACAATTGTCAGCACAATTGCAGAGAGAGTCCCAGTGAGCACAATTGGTCTCGCTCTCTCTCCAGGTGGGTGGGATGAACCTCCTCCCCCCTCTATTGGCTGAGGTTCTTAAGTGATTTTGATTGGCTGGTATTTAGAGTAATGTTAATGAGTCATCTGATAGAGTTCAGCCACTGCTGATTGGTAGTTTTCTTACTACAGGGTAGCAATTAGCAATTGCTAAGTTTCAAAGGAAAATTGTGTAAAAGAAAAATAAGCATTTTAAATATATTTTGGTTGTTTTTATTTATTTGTTTTTTAAGAAAATTACATTATTTACTATTACACACTGGCATGCCCAAAGTCATGGGATAGGTGTATCTAAATTGTTCAGGAACTGTTACCTCAAGAAACATGTGCTTGGGAACACCTACACCTGTGTAAGTTATGGGGTTGAACATTAAAGACACCACATACTAAGTAGTGTGCACCACATACCAAGTGATGAGCTCAACATATTAAGTGGTGAGTTGCAGATATTAAGTGGTAAGCAACACCACATACTCAGTGATGAGAACCACATACTAAGTGGTAAGCATCAGATACTAAGGGGTAAGCACCAGGTACAAAGCACCACATATTAACTGATGATGAGCACAACATACTAAGTAATGAGCACCACATTCTAAGTGGTGAGCACCACATATTCAATGGTGAGCACCAGATACCAAGTGATAAGCACCACAAACGAAGTGATAACCACCGTATACTAAGTGGTGTGCAACACCCTTCTAAATGATGAGATACTAAGAGGTCAGAAACAGATACTAAATGGTGAGCATCAGACACTAAGTCACTAAGCACCATCATTATAAGTGGTGAGCACCACGTAATAAGAGGTCAGCACCACATACTCAGAGATGAGCATCAAATTACATTATTATAAGTTGTGAGCTCCCCATACCAAGTGATAAGAACCAGATACTAAGAGGTGAACACCAGATACTAAATGGTGAGCACCAGATACTAAATGCTGAGCACCAGATACCAAGTGGTCAGCACCAGATACTAAATAGTGAGCATCAGACACTAAGTCACTAAGCACCATCATTATAAGTGGTGAGCACCACGTAATAAGAGGTTAGCGCCAAATACTCAAAGATGAGCATCAAGTTACGTTATTATATGCAATGAGCACCACATATTAAATGGTGAGCACCAACTTGGTGTTACCAAGTAATAGGCACCACAAACAAAGGGATAACCACCACATAATAAGTGGTGTGCAACACCCTTCTAAATGGCAAGCACCAGATACTATAGGGGTCAGCATCACATACTCAGTGATGAAAGCCACATACTAAATGGTGAGCACCAGAGGCTGAGTGACGAGCACAAGATACTAAGCGGTGAGCACCACATATTAAGTGGTGAGTACTAGATACTAATAAAACAAATACCATGTCCATTTAGGTACTCTGTAATATTGCTTTTATCACTATAACTATTATATTTTTTTATTGTGTTAAGTGATAGTAATAAAAAATCGTGACTGGTGGCATCTGGCCTGAGTTGTCCATTCTTTAGCATCCCTGGGACATGACAAAAGTCATGGGACGCGATACTAAGTTGAATGTATTTTTATTTTTGGTGTCCGCTTGGTTTATTACTGGTATGTAATAAAAACCAGACATGTGCTGGAATCCTGAAATCCTTTAGTACAGTGATTTTCCCGCTGAAACTCTACTAACTACTAACTGCTACTAAACATAACGAGTGATTTCCTGAGTTAAAACAGGTTTGTTTAAGCAGGGAAATCAGCAGACTGTGCCCCGGAGCACTGAAGCCGGACGCCTCCGCTTTTTTAAATCGTCACATTACAGACTTTATTGTTGTTTGTTTAAAGTGAAACCGTACGAGGGGGTGGGGGAGTGGGGGGGGGTGGGGAGTGGGAAGTGATGATGACTGACAGGAACGAGGCCTGAACTTCCTCCAGTGATTTATTATTTATTTACAGTATGAGTGACTAACGCCACACTCTTCCACATGTTCTCCCGAACTCTGAGCGGCCGTGGGTAACACAGGAACGCTGGTGTTCAGAAGGTCTGTCAGGAACAGAGCCGGCTCATCATTTACAGTTACACGTTTGGTTTACGCTAGGAAGTGCGTGTCTCAACACAGGCCTCAGTTTACTGGAAAAGTGACACTGCTTGTGGAGTGAGCTGCTGAGAGATTGAGCAGTTCAGAAGAATCCCGGTCCAGTCATTTTGAGTTTTGGGATGTTTGTATTGGGAAATTTGTTGGTGGTTTTCTGTTGAGTTGTTTCAGTGACCTTTAGTAACTTTTATACCACATATAGTACGATATGAGTTCCTTTTTGTACTCAAAGACACTTTTATATTATATAATATTGGTCTTTACAGGGTTACATGTGTTCCCTCTGAAGTACAAAGTCATTCCAAACAGCAATAAATACAGATTTGTATCATTTAACCAGCCAAAAGGTACATTCAATATTCTGTACCACTGTACTAATAAAATATATATATATATATTAAAAGTATATATTAAAAGTATCTTAGTATCGGCTGATAATTGCAATTTTTTTTTTTTTTTAGAATCATTGGCATCGGCCAATTAGGCCAATATTTCCAACTGTTACTTTTAAATCCATTGATTTTAGAACATTTAAATTGGTTTCTATTAGTTTCAATAGGTAGGTCTTATAGTTTATTATAATTGATTTTATTGATTATAGTTGATTAAAAGCCAGTTAGATAAATAAATGTGAAAACAAAAAGGTTAAATGTATAACTAATTTCTCAATAGAAGCCTTTTTCATTCTATTTTTTGCTATTATTTGGTTGGAAGCCACGATATTAAAAAAGATAGGCAGATAAAATACATTATTTCTAAAGTAATACTCTGGTGTGTGTAATCTCTGTTTAAGTTATGAATGTGTATGTCACTATCGGTATCGGCAGATATATACAGTTCATGTGTAATATTAAATATCGGCATGAGCCCAAACATTTACTGTATTTGTTCTGATCTATAGTGCACTGGGTGATTGTGTATCACGCAGCTGGATTTAGGGTTTGTTTTGGACATAACAGAAAATAAACCAATCAGTGTGCTAGTCGTCATTCCCTTTAAGAGCCGGGTGAGCTCTGACTTTGGCACGTTCCTATCTTAACAGCGCGGCACTTTTTTTGTGCGTCTCAGCAGAGACAGATACTGACCTGCACGTTCACACTGTGAAGATACACCAGCAGCTCATTTAAGGGAACAGCGATGCTATTTTCTGATATATTTCTTGTTATATATTTCTTGATATATTGTTATACTGAACCATAACCAGTGTATTATGATACATATTGTACTGCTCAAGTTTAATACAGACGTTTTTGCAAATACACGTCTATTTATTGTATAATAAGTCAATAAAAATTGTAATAATAGGTCTGATAGTTGATAATAACATTTTTTTAAAAATTGGTGCACTTGAATCCTCACATTCACACAAATATATATATATATATATAATCTAATACTGTGTCTTTAAAAAAAAACAGTGTTTCTATTGAGAATAGAGGAATTTTGCTGTATTTTTTTTTTTCATATTGTTGTTAATAATTGAAGACTTGAAGATTTGTCCATGGAATAACAAGTGTCACAACTGTTAAAGGCCTCAAAACTGGCTCTTAACTAGGCTGTACTTATGTAATTATGTGTGGAGGCAGGAGTGGTAGGTGTGTGTCGAGGGGAAGGGTGGGTGTGTAAGGGGGTGGGGGAGGGGGGGGGTTGCTTTTCCTATTCTTTTGATGCAACAGCGAACGCAGCTGGAGTTGACGTCACTCAGAAAGAGAAAGAGAGAGAGAGAGAGAGAGAAAAAGAGAGAGAGAGAGAGAGAGAGAGAGAGAGCACGGCTGCAGTTCTGCAATTCTCCACGATTGTGCATGCCTCTGCAACTTCCCCCAGTGTCCTCCTCGAATTGTGAATCTGAATTTGATTATATTAGACCATTAAATATTTAATGTGTGGGTGTATGAAAGCCAGGCATTTATCTGCATGAATAGCTCGTGTTTAGTGAAGGACGTAATGCACTTTAAGTAACATCTCCTTCATGCATACAAAAATTAACTCCCATCTCCTGGCCTGAACCCGCAGGAGGAGACGCAGGGAGAGAAGCGCTGCACTGTAAAATAAAAAAAAATAAAAAAAAAAAAAGGTGGAAGCTTCAAAGTGACTGTAGAGCGTGACGTCTGCACGCCTGACTCCAGACCTGTCACCATCATTACGCCATATGAGGAGCAGCATCTCATACTGTACACAATAGACTGTATTAGGAGTGTGACTTATCATATCAGATCATATGCAATAATATTGCCAATATTTTTGAATATCGTGAGCGATTTTATACTCTTTTTTACTGTTTTTAGCAAAAGAAAAAATCACACTGTTCCCAAATTCACTCTGTTCTCAACAACATTGTTGTTTTATTCTATGAACTACAGACAGCATTTCTCCCAAATTCCAAATAAAAATATTGTCATTTAGAGCATTTATTTGCATAAAATGAGACAAAAAGTTCATAATCATAAAGTTTTACGAGTTCAGAAATCAATATTTGGTGGAACAACCCTGGTTTTTAATCGGAGTTTTTTCATGTATCTTGGGATCATGTTCTCCTCCTCCGCCAGTCTTACACACTGCTTTTGGATAACTTTATGCTGCTTTACTCCTGGTGCAAAAATTCAAGAAGTTCAGTTTGGTTTGATGGCTTGTGATCATCCATTTTTATGGATGCTGTATGTTAATGCTGACTAATAAAAAAGACTAAGATTAAGTGGCTGTTTCACTTTCTATGTATTTGTTGTAACTGCTTATTAGTGGTTTAATCAGTTATAGACTCATTTATAAACCATTTATAAACCATTTATAAACCCTTTATAAAGGAGCCTTATTTTAAAGCAGTTATTAAGAATTTTCCACTACTGAAACATTTTCTGTATTAGAAAAATGTCTTGTAAATATCGCGATACAATATTTTTACCATATCGTCCAGCTCTAAGCAGAACACAAGCTCACAAAAAGAAGTTTTTCTTTGTGTGCGTCAATTAAAAAAAGGCACTTTTTTATATATAATATCTTTAATTTGTCCTGGAACATCACGCCCTGCAATTAGTCTCAGATCAGATTCCTTTTCTTATGATAATGCCTTGTCTAGATCTTTTTCAGTAGCCATTAAATGATTATGAGCTTCATAACCAGTAGCTCTGGTAATTTTCACTTCATCTTGACACATACCAGCGCTGGGGAATGTTTACACAGCTCGCTCTCCGCCTGCAGCTCAATATTGGCAAATGGTTTAATTGAGCCTATTACAGATTAACTGAGGTAACGGCGGCCGAGCAGACGCTCAGACTTCTTACAGTGGTTTACTTGGTTTATTTATTATGCAAGTTTAAATCATGTTCAGGAATGTATCTGAAAAGAAAGTTTTGATGGGGTAAGGATCAGCTGCTACAAGTTTTATGTATCATAAGCATAATAAAGCAGTTATACCCTTAAAAAAACAGTGAACTTTTAATTAAAAAAATTGTGAAGAATATACACTGTAAATTATTGTATAAATATATAAATAAAAAAATCACAGGCCTACTCTCGTAAAATAAAAGTGCATTTAAGATCAGGAGATCGCCAGTTCGAATCCCGGTCATGCAGCTTGCCATCAGCTGCCGGAGCCCTGAGAGAGCACAATTGGCTTGTGCGATTACTGTTTTTACACCTGCTCAAAATCGAACCGCATTAAAGGTACAAACGAACCGAACAAGTGCTGGTGTGAGATTGATCTACGCCCTTACTGCTCCCACTCTCCACCCTATATATAGATAGATAGATATACCTCCTCCCCATCTTCTAGCAAAAAAAGTTAACCAACTAAAAATCCAAAATGTATAGAAAATATGTAAAAAAAAAAAATAGAATAACCCCTTTTTTTATCACAGTTTTCATGCATCTTGGCATCATGTTCTCCTCCACCACCAGTCTTACACACTGCTTTTGGACAACTTTATTCCTTTACTCCTGGTGCACAAATTCAAGCTCAGCAAGTTCAGTTTGGTTTGATGGCTTGTGATCATCCTTCTTCCTCTTGATTATATTCCAGAGGCTTTCAATTTGGTAAAATCAAAGAAACTCACCTTTATTTTTAAGTGGTCTCTTATTACATTATTATTGCGGATTTAATTCTAAATAATAAAAAAAACATAAATTAAAAATCCAAAATGTATTAAAACAAATATGTAAAAAAATAAATAGAGTAAATAAATTTGCCATTTTTTATTTTTTTATTTTTGCCAGAGTAGAGCCTGGTGGAGAAAAAGAGCTTCTTTATGCCGCTGCAGTTTATCAAAGTCTGCTTGTGCTGTGAATGAGCTCGCCGTTAGACTTTTGAACTCTGTGTAGGGCACAGTTGGGTAAACCCACAGTGGTCTAGGCTGTCATAGCTTATGACAAAAATCAATAGCCACACCGATACATGCGACAAAGGCCTGAGTGTGCCTGTGCCTGTGCTTGTGTCTGTGCCTGTGCCTGTGCCTGTGTCTGTGCTTGTGTCTGTGCCTGTGTCTGTGCCTGTGTCTGTGTCTGTGTCAGTGTCTGTGTGCGGCTGGCTGTTTCCTTCTCGTGAGGAGTGATCACACCGCTCACCTGACCTCACTTCTGCTTCGTTAACGTATGCGTATGTGCACGCTTTTTTTTTTTCATGCATGTGTGTGTGTGTGAGTGTGTGTGATTGTGAGAGTGTGTGTGTGCCGCGATCGCATTCTCATGTGGGGCACGCCGCCCCTGTTTTTCTCCGTCTCTCTCTCTGTCTCGCGCTCTCTCTTTTTTAAAGCGTGGCATAAATCCAGGAGATGAAAATGTCATGGAGCAGGTTCATTTTGCAAAGAGGTTTTGATTGCCATGAGCGTGTAATTGATTGTCCCAAGGACAGGGGGAAATCTAGAAATGTCATAACAGCCTCTGCTTAGGTCGCTCCCACTGCTAGGCAATCAATGAGAAGTAAAAAGAGCTATCGATTGGCGCGCGGCACGAGAAAAAAAAAAAAAAAGACGGGGGGGGTGGGGGGGGGTAAAAAAACTGTAGCTTGAGACGGCGGGGCGCGCGAGAGGCGCGGCGAAAGAGTGGCCCAGACGCGCAGACCTGTCAGCGGCACCTCGGAATTAGAGCGTCTCCTGCGAAGATACTGTTACCGCTCGGATATTCACAAAGGGCCCCGGATACTGCAGCTGTCTCGCGCCTAACTGCTGCCCGCCCGCGGACGCCCGAGCTGATCAATGATAGAAATGTTA
This sequence comes from Astyanax mexicanus, assembly GCF_023375975.1. NCBI lineage: Eukaryota > Metazoa > Chordata > Actinopteri > Characiformes > Acestrorhamphidae > Astyanax > Astyanax mexicanus. Next base: position 3,936,793 of record NC_064420.1, on the reverse strand, counting down.
CCGCTACAGGGATAAATGTTGATGTTGCGCTGATGAAACGCGAGCGCTGCTATCACAAGAGCACTTACAGGGGTCGACTCCGGCTCACGACCGCGCTCTCCACTAAAACACACAGCTGCCAAACTACTGAACTGACTGCAGAAAGAGAGAAAGAGAAAAAAAAAGAGAGAGGGGGGGGGGGGGTGATAGCTCTGAAAAAAAAAAGAATTTATTTGATTTTACCAAATTGAAAACCTCCGGAATATAATCAAGAGTAAGATGGATGATCACAAGCCATCAAAAATATGTAAAAAAAAAATTTTATCACAATTTTCATGCATCTTGGCATCATGTTCTCCTCCACCAGTCTTACACACTGCTTTTGGATAACGTTCTGCTGCTTTACTCCTGCTGCAGTTTGAAGGCTTGTGATCATCCTTCTTCCTCTTGAGTATATTATTATATTCCAGCGGTTTTCAATTTGGTGAAATCAAAGAAACTCATCATTTTTGTTAAGTGATCTCGTATTACATTATTATTATGGTCGATTTAATCCTAGATTTAAAAACAATTACCAAATTGAAGACCTCTGGAATATAATCAAGAGGAAGATGGATGATCGCAAGCTGATCATCAGACCACCAAGCTGAACTGCTTGAAAGTTATCCAAAAAAGCAGTGTGTAAGACTGGTGGAGGAGATCATGCCAAAAAAAAAACATGCATGAAAAAGGTTATTAAAAACCAGGGTTATTCCACCAAAAATTTATTTCTCAACTCTTCTTAAAACTTTATGAATATGAACTTGTTTTCTTTGCATTATTTGAGGTCTAAAAGCTCTTCAGCCATCTCTCAGGTATCTTTTTCTGCAAACAAATGCTCTAGATGACTATATTTTTATTTGGAATTTGGGAGAAATGTTGTCTGTAGTTTATAGAATAAAACAAAAATGTGCATTTTATTCAAATATATACCTATAAACAGCAACATCTGAGAAACTGATTCAAAAACTGTGAAGTGCTTTCTTAATAAAGAGCTGGAAAGTTAATTTCACTTCATTTCAGTAATTCAGTTTAACACATGCAGTGCTGGAGACCCCTCATACACATATCCCACAATTTAGTTCGGCACTTTTTAGCTCCGTTGGGGCATGGCAAGTCATGGGACACAATACTAGTCCTTCCTGTTCTTTGACTTTTGGCACATCGTTGTAAATAATTTCCATTGACCTGTATACGCCGTGCTTCAGTTCTCGTCAGTTTTAACTGTGACTTCTAACAGCTAATGCAAATCATGCCCCTGAGTGAGAGCTGAGTGACAGGTTTACACCCAGCACAACTTCCCAGCCTGGCCGGGAAACGATTAGCCTACAGCGGCGTAATTCTTAAAGCACAGCCCCGCCGAGAGTTACGATATTCACGGCCTCTGGGTCCGCCCGGTGTCAGAGAGGTGACCGAGTCACATCATTCGCTCAGCTCTCACAATGTTTGGGGAGAGAAACAGCTGGAGCTGAGCTGTTTTTGTCATTGCTTTTTTTCTTTTTTTCTTTTTTTCGTTTCTTTCTTTTCTTCTTTTTTTTTTTTTTACAGGGTTTCGCTCAAATCAATCACAGGTTGTATAGCTGCCCAGTGTGGAGCCGTGTTTTGGTTGGCCTATTAATACTACACTGACATTTTTATGTTTTTATTCTGAGCCTGGTTGATGTTTGCAGATTGGCTCCTCTGCACTGTACAGCCACAATTAATTAATTGTGTTTTATATAAAATTGGATACATTACGACATTGGATATATTGAGTTCGGGAAACATTTGTGGACAGATTAAAAAAACAATTGAATATCATTCAATTAAGTATATAAGTAATTAAGTATATAAAATCCAAAAGTCAGTGTTTCAAAAAATTTGAATATTATATAAGACCGACTGGTACTTTTGGCAGTACTGTGGGCAGTGTGCCAAATCCTGCTGGAAAATGAAATCCGCATCTCCATAAAAGTTGTCACTAGCAGACGGAAGCATGATTTTTTTTTTTTTTTTTTTTTGAGAAAAACTTGAGTTTGAGTTTCACATTTTGAACATTTTGAATTACTAAAATAAAGTAACTTTTTAGTAATATTCATATATATATATATATATACTGTATATATATATATATATATATAATTTTTTTTAAATGCTCTAGTAAATTAAACATTCAAATGTTTAAAAGATCTTTGAGTTGTATAAACATATAATAACTTAGTTATTATATTTGTTGACATTGACAGATTTTTTTCCAGTAGTTTTTGGCACAATATTTTTGCATACTTTTTTATAGGCTGAGTAGTTCATATCTACCGTATAATTTACTTAAATTTAATTTAAATGAAGACTAAATACTATTTTTTTTTTTATTCATCTGACATGAAAATTTGAAGATGAATTAGTGTACACAAACAGTTACTTACCGTTTAGGGCTCACGATTTTATGATTAAACTTTTTACAACAAATTACCTACAAATTATTTTAGTAGTGGGAATTTCCTTTCCTTTTCTTTAATACTTTTTTCTCTTATATACATTTTTTCAAATTGTCACATATTATTTTATGTTAAAGGAAGGATTTTTTTTTTATCTGAGACACTTGAAATTTGATACCATTTTTTTAAACAGTTAATTTTTTATTTTTTTGCCAGAGGAAATGGTGCAGATTAAGCTTTCTTTGATCTGTCAGCTTGTAGTCATTAACACGTTAGTTGGAGTTCGCTTTCTGGTGGTCTGGAACAGAGTGTGTCGGAGTAAAGTGTCTGACGCGGATGTCCGATACTCCTGGGTTTAATTTAGAATAATGAAAGTGCTAATTCAGCTACTGTTTTCTCAGGTTATTTATTTATTTATATATTTTTTATTCTATTGTGTGGAACCGATGTGTGGAGCACACACAGCGTACAGAGCTCCTGCTCGGCCCATTGGCTGACAACCAGCGAGCTCTCGAAATCAAGCCCTTGTTATGCCAGGAGTCTGTTCCAATGGATTAATGTTATAAACACTTCAAGTGGCTGATTTATGACAGACACCTTAGGTTTTTTGACCTTTGCATATCCCTGTCTGAAGATATAAATTTGTTGTGACACAGATTGGAGGGTTTACAGGAGTTTATGACATGCTAAATCTCAGCATCGGCATGCCAGCCCCTTATTTTGTAAGCCAAGTTAGACTGAAGGCAGCAGCTTCACGGCTTTGAATACAGGGCTAAAGTACTAACGCCACACTTAGACTGAATTAAAGTAATTTGAGTGATGATCTTAAATTATTATTTTTTCTCATCTAAAACCTTTGGGTGGTCCAGCAGTCTAAAGAGCTGCCATTATGATCAGGAGATCGCTGGTTCAAATCCCAGTCATGCAGCTTGCCATCAGCTGCTGGAGCCCTGAGAGAGCACAATTGGTCCTTAAGCTGATGTATCAGTACTAAGTTCAGCGTTTAAAACAGACAGAAGTGAGCGTAGTCTTCAAACATCCCTTTTGCTGTCTATTACTGTCTGTTGCTAGCAAAAAGCTAACTCTCTCAAGCTAATGTCCAGTTTATAATCCAGTAAAGTGCCATCGCTGCTGAAAACCCTCCTAACATCAGAGCGAACACTGTAACATGACCTAAAATAAAAGATTCATTGTTCGTTTTTTTTTTTTTCTTTTTTCGCTTATTTATCATTTACTTGCAGAGCCGTGCTGCGGGGAGCAGTGACCGCTGCATAGACCACTCTTAGCAGACAGCGTTTGTTCATAGCACTATATTATCTGACTTAAATATCAGATTAAACCTGGCTTATCAGCAGTTTAGCTCAAAAGAAGCTCGGCCGATGTCGAGATCAGATCCCATTCTCACCACAAGCGAACCACTTCAGAAAAAAAATCTGCATGTTTGGGGGGGGAGAGGTGGTTGGGGCAGATTATGGCAGAATGTGGGGTCAAACTTGGTGGCGTAACTAAGTTTGTGCAAAATAAAATAATGCTACTTTTTTCCAAATTAATTGCATGCATTAACGCTTCAACTTTGAGAGCCGTATTTTTCCCATATCGCCCATCCCTAATATTGAACATACCAAAAATAAATACAAATAGCTCCTGTTCTAGTGTCAATCTAGCTGTACTTTACTTATTTTATTTATGTTAACAATAACCAATACAGCAGTGAAAGCATGACATTTGATTGTCATTGCCCTGGCATTGCAGATATTGCAGTTTTTTTTAACTGTTTAGTTTTATATGGTGGACTTTGTGTAACTCCTCTATCACTGTGAAAGGCTGTGCTCCTGCATTTGATCTTACATTCTGGAATCTCTCTGCTAAGCAGAGATCAGAGGCTGGCAAACACTCTGGCGAAACTTGCTTTTACAAAAAGCTTAGGAAAAGCAGGTTTTTGGAGACGTCTGAGTGTTTAAGGTTAATTTGTGCCTTTGGTGGCATTTGAATACCAAAGCGCAGTTCAGAGTGAGAACTTTTTTATCAAAGCGTATACTTTTAGTAAAAAAAAATATATTATAAAGGCCAATCTGTATTAAGATGAATGCTTATGCAAATGTTCACTTGCTTGTCTTTAGATAGAAAAAAAACGAAATTAGAATATAGATTGCTTTAGATTCAGAGCATAGGTGTATCCACTTTGTTGAAATGTATAACATTTATAAACAGTTAAACTCCTTTAGCAATGTAAAGCAATGCAATGCAAGAGCTAACGTTGTGTCCCATGACTTTTGGCGTGGGGATGCTGCACTGGCCTCCTAAGAAATAGCTGAAATAGCAAAAAAAAAAACTAGTTCATATTCATAAAGTTTTAAGAGTTCAGAAATCAATATTTGGTGGAATAATTTCTTCATGCATCTTGGCATCATGTTCTTCTCCTCCACCAGTCTTACACACTGCTTTTGGATAACTTTATGCTGCTTTACTCCTGGTGCAAAAATTCAAGCAGTTCAGTTTGGTGGTTTGATGGCTTGTGATCATCCATCTTCCTCTTGATTATATTCCAGAGGTTTTTTAATTTGGTAAAATCAAAGAAACTCATCATTTTACCACTCAAGTGGTATCTTGTGTTTTTCCAGAACTGCTTGTATGTGTGGGGTGTGCTGTTTGGCTTTTTATGCAATTAAAAATTGGTATTCAATTAAAAGCTTTTAATCCGATTTGATTGGCAGCCCAACATGCTCTAGCCTGCAAAGGAAAATACTTATGAACAGATTCACCATCAGCAGCACTCATAAAAAACATAATGAACATGCAGAAGTATGCAGAACTATTCCGTTCTGTTTTTAGACCTGAAAGACTGCAGGGAACTACGACTGACTGACTTTTCTGTCAATACCCAGAACTGTGCAGCCAGTTATATACAAGCTACTTTTAGGAATGGAGAGTGAGTGTTTTAGTTCCCTTTTTAAATGTGATGATACAATTACATGTTTAATTACACAATTACTTATGTTTACGTTTGCTTTTTAATTTGATCTGCTTGTATCAATGTTTAAAAATTAGGTTTGGGTAGTATACTATAACACTTATACTATAAAATACTGTATTAATAAAAAAAAATGTGTTGGTGTTTCAAAATGAGGATGGCATTTCAAAATTGCAATGTATTTGATGAGTCAAAGTTCAGTTTTGTGTCTATCTAATACATGGTCCAAATAGCTAATTTATTCATATTTATGCATTTAAGAGAGTCACATGGTGAGATTGATGTAGGATTTTACTAATTGGTGATAACTGATTACTGCTTTAAAAAGTAACTTGGTTATTTCATGGATTACTTGATTTTAAAAGTAACTTTAAAAGTTTTTGAGTTTTGCCAAAACTCACATTATTGCCTCTGCGACTCCAAATGTTTCTACAAATTTGACGTTGTGTTTTTGACTTGAATAAGTAACTTTAATATGATTGCTGGATTAAAAAATAGCGCTGCATTAGATTACTTATTACTAAAAAAAAAAAAATTCAGATTAGAATAACGTGTTTCTAAGTAACAGCCACATTTCATTAGGGCTAACTGAGATTTTTTTACAGGCACACTCAAACAAATAAAGTATATATATATATATATATATAAATAGAGTATTTTCCTTGTTGAAATTATTTTAAATACTATATTACTAGAGTTTAATGTGTAATTTTAATGGTTTATGACCATTTTCTTCATAACAAACATAAAAAAAATACTATTTCTAGTAGTTTATCTCAGTAGCTAGCTAGCTAACTAGCTAACCTTCCTGTTCCACCTTAAATGGTGCAACAGACGTCTGAGGCTGCAGCATTTAAGGTAAAATGGAACAATGAACGAAAATAAAAGCTAATTTAGCTAACAAAGCTAATGCTAACCAGCTTCTTTCTCCTGATTATCAGCATTTAAACATAAACAATATTAAATCATTGATTTAAAAAGTGTCCATGGTGTTCACTTAATATATAACCATACTGTGAGTAGACTGAACTTTGTATTTAATTGTATTTAACAATTGTATTGTATTTATTGTATTTAACAAGTATTTTCCTTGTTAAAATGATGATAACCACTATATTACTATAGTGTAATATGTAGTTTTAATGGTTTATGACCATTTTCTTCATAACTAGCATAAAAAATTGCTAGTCATTTACCTCAGTAACTAGCTAACCTTCCCGTTCCACCTTAAATAGAGCAATAAATTGCCATGTGTGCAGCGTTTAAGGTGAAATGGAAAAATGAATGAAAATAAAAGCTAATTCAGCTAACAAAGCTAATGCTAACCAGCTTCTTTCTCCTGATTCTCAGCAATTAAACATAAACAATATTAAATCATTGATTTAAAAAGTGTCCATGGTGTTCACTTAATATATAACCATACTGTAAGCAGACTGAACATTTTATTTTCTAATTTATTTATTTATTTATTTATTTTAGTAAATAAAGCAGGATGAATCTTTTGCTACTTCTCGCCCCATTTTTTTTAAACACTACTGATATCCTTGACTTCCAGTGGTGAACCTGGTGTTTTAAACCTGCCTCGGCTCCCGTCTTATGTAGTAATTATGGAGTAGATTCGTCATTACTCAACACTGTAGGTGACACTTGATATATATATATATATATACATATATATATATGTATATATATATATATATATATATATATATATATATATATATAAGCGGAAAGGTCAGCATATACCAAGCTGCTGTCTGTCATCCCTGTCCTCACAAAGCGCAAAGGCATCAGCTGAAAGCTAGTCATAGTCCATAGCTCCTCAGTTATATGTGAAATCTATATATACTCCCGTTTCAATACATAAAACATGATTCTCGTCTCCAGCGCTGGAGAGGAAGAGCGTGTTCTAGGAAGCGATCACCCGTCTTGGTCAGCCGTTTGAGAAATCTTCATTGCGTTAGATGGAGGTCACCACACATGGAGAGGCTTCTCGCACGCGCGAGGGTGGCGGGCCCCTGTTCACGGGGCCCCCGGTCTCTCCGTGTTTGTTTTGAAAGTCCCGTTTCCATCTTCATCCATTAGCTGGCAACAGTTCACCTCCAGGCGTCCTCCTGAGGCACCTCTGAAATATTGATAAAAAAAGGCTTATTTTCAGAAACCAAAGGATGAGGACGGAGTGAAGACACAGCGCCGGATAGTACTTTTAAAGCTCAAATTCGACAGCCCTCCACATCGAGTGTCTGTAACTCAAAGAGGAATATTAACCACATGAAATGCAAGTGCCTGGTCCAGTCTGTTAGGTCCTATGTATATTTAACTACCAGCACTTCTGCCTGTAACTGCTCTCGAAGCTCCAGTGAGTGCCAACCAAATGTGTGCGGTCATAAAACATAAATCAGTCCAGATTCTGTGAAGCCCGGCGACAGATTTAACCGATGCGGGAAAAAAAGTGATGCACGATAGATTAGACAGTGTAAAATAATAAAGAAATTATATTATTTTTAAAAAATCTTTAATTCATATCAAGATTCTTATTTGTATTGCAAAAATATGAAAAATCTATCAAATATAATAAAAAATAAAAAAGTAATCAGCTGGTGTGTGCAACTCTGAAAATAGGATGTCTTTTGTGGGGGATTTTATGTCCTTTAGAAATGGTCTTAGTTATTAATTTTAGGCAAACAAATGTATAGATAGATGGATGGGTGGGTGGGTGGGTGGGTGGATGGATGGATGGATGGATGGATGGATGGATGGATAGATAGATAGATAGATAGATAGATAGATAGATAGATAGATAGATAGATAGATAGATAGATAGATAATGTTCTTAGTTATACATTTTAGGCAAACAAATGTATTGTACTGTATGCAATCTTTAGGTTTACATTATGAGATCATTCTTTAGATAGATGTTGACTGTGTTCATCTGTTATAATATAAATTTAACTGGAATTGCTGATCCAAACAACCAATGACTTATTAAGGAAAATCTTTATTAAAATTACAATGGGGTGCTCAAACTTTTTCATACCACTGTAGCCTCTAAAGCTCTTTAAGGCAATGAGATTGCTGTATGTCCTGGCTGTTAGATATATATGTTAGATATATTTATCTAAGTAAAAAGTTGTAGTAGTTTAAATGTGGAATAACACTAGTGTCTATCTACTGTGATAGTTACTGTACTGTCTAGCCACCAACCATTTAAAGAGTACAGAACATGACCTAGGATCATACTAATATATTTACTAAATATTAATGTATCTGTATGTAAACCTATCATTTGAAACTATATAATGACACACGCTTATATTTTTCTCTTGTTTCTTTCAGTGTATGAACCAGACGAGGATGCTCCTGGTGTTCCTGAACCAGTCGCAGAGGAAGAAGGAGAGAACGACGTCCAGACGGAGGAGGAGGACTCTGACAAGACCAGCCCCAAGATTCCAGAGGACAAGGAAATCGACAACAAAAGCAGCTACAGCTTCCAAAACTCTCCCGTCAGCGTCTTGTCCAACCAGGAGGTGGAACTGGAGTCCCGTCTCAGCGATGGCAGCGACAGACTCTCCGACTTCAAGACGTCTTCCCCACCAGAGAAGCCAAAGGACAGTGAGAGTCAAGGGTCAAAGCCAAAAGATGAGATGCTCAATAGCCTGGAGAAAATGAGGGCTGCTTACGCCAACTTCCTCTCGGACTCCTACTGGACGAATATCGGACTAGACTTGAAGGTTGGCAACACTGGCAGACAGCACAGCAAGGCAAACTGCGACAGCACCAACGGAAGCACCAAGGGTGAGTTTGACTGGCATCAGGATGCGCTGTCCAAGACCTTGCAGCAGACGCTGTCCCCCAAACCCGTTTCAAAGCCCAACCTCTTCAGCTCGGTCCACCTGTACCGGCAGAGCAGCAAAGCGTGCGGAGCCGTCTTCACGGGGGCGAGTCGCTTCCGCTGCAAAGACTGCAGTGCTGCTTACGACACCCTGGTGGAGTTAACCGTTCACATGAACAAGAGTGGTCACTACCAGGATGACAACAACAACCGGCAAGGCATCGCCTCCACTTCGACTTCGAAGAGCCGAAAGAGGAACCTGCAAGACATGGAAGGCAAGGAGGATGCGCAAAAAGTCCTTAAATGCATGTTCTGCGGCCATTCTTTTGACTCTCTCCAAGACCTAAGCGTCCACATGATTAAAACTAAGCATTACCAGAAAGTGCCTTTGAAAGAACCTATTCCAGTAATCACACCCAAATTAATTCCACCAGCAAAGAAACGTACATTCGAAGCCACAAGGCCTTGTTCTCCTGACTCCACTACGGGAGCCGCAGGCTACAGCGAAGCTCAAAGGGCGGCGGGCCTCGCGAACGCCCCCAACAACCGCTACGGCTATCAAAATGGTGCTAGCTACACATGGCAGTTCGAAACGTGCAAATCTCAGATTCTGAAGTGCATGGAATGCGGCAGCTCACACGACACTCTCCAGCAGCTCACCACTCATATGATGGTCACCGGCCACTTTATAAAAGTGACAAACTCCGCTTCCAAAAAGGGCAAACAGTTGACTCTCGATCCTTTAGCAATAGAGAAGATGCAGGCACTCGCAGAACCCACAGCGAATGAATCAGAGGGAGAGAAAGCCTCCCCTAAAAGCACTGCATCCGGAGATTCTGAAAAAGTTCCACAGAAAGAAAAGAGCCCAGACCAAGCTCAAGAAGAAGACGTAAGAGATAGAGATGAGCAGCAGCAAGAAGATTCCGATCAAAAGCCAAGTGATGCAAACTTTAAGTATCCGTACCTACGAGAGGAGGACCTAGAGCAAGGGGTCGGCGGAGGAGGTGGAGACATACTAAAGTCTTTAGCCAACACAGTGGCTACAGCCATCAACAAGGCCCAAACAGGGACGCCCAGCTGGAGCGCCTACCCCAGCATTCATGCAGCTTACCAGCTATCAGGCGTGATCAAGAGCGCCCCTCTCTCGGCATCCAGCCCCATTCAGCTTAAGCAGAGTCTCAACCACAAGCTGAGGCCCATCGCCCCCAAGGGGAAGTTTTATCAGGGACTTCGAGGACTCGAGAGTTTCCAGGGACATCACAATCCGGACATCAAAAAGGAGAGGGGTGGTGCATCTGATGGCAAAGAGAGCCAGAGCAGTAAGTTTGATCTGGCGGAGAATGATGACAGTGATTGTCAAGACGATTCCTCTTCCTCTTCAAAGCTGGATGCAGACTGTGTAAGTGAAGGGAATGACACGATCAAAGGGAAGTTGAGCCCAGCTTTCTCTGACAGAGCCAACCCGTCACCAAGCCCTCCTGCCAGCAACGGGCACAGCAGTTCCTCAGAGCTTGTCAGTGACTCCCAGGAAGCCCTAAGCATAAATCCTCTAAGTGCACTACAGTCTGTCCTCAACAATCATTTGGGGAAAGCAAATAAGCCAAGGCAAGATGGGGTTCTGTCTCATCGCACCCAATCCATATTCTCCGAGCTGAGCAGAGGTCTGGAGAAGCCGGCCTCCGTCCTCACGTCCTCTGCCGTCATCAGGGCCAACAACTTCATGTTCACCAGTAACGACCAGCCGATCGACTTAACGAAAAACAAACACGGCAAAATGAGTTCCTCACTCTTGTTGCAATCTTCCACCCCCATGCCTCAGAAGCACGCTCTTTCTGACATCGCGGACATGGTGAAGATTCTTCCCAAAGCCACGACGCCAAAGCCCCCGGTGCCGTCGAGAATGCCGGCGATGAAGCTGGAGTCGGACGTGAGGCGATTCGAAGACGTGTCGAGCGAGGTCTACTCGGTCCACAAGCGCAAAGGCAGGCAGTCTAACTGGAACCCTCAGCACCTGCTGATCCTTCAAGCCCAGTTTGCTTCCAGTCTCTTCCAGACCTCCGAGGGCAAGTACCTTCTCTCTGACCTTGGCCCCCAGGAACGGATGCACATCTCCAAGTTTACTGGACTCTCCATGACCACCATCAGCCACTGGCTGGCCAACGTAAAGTACCAGCTTAGGAAAACAGGTGGGACCAAATTTTTGAAGAACATGGACACGGGCCACCCGGTCTTCTACTGCAACGACTGCGCCTCCCAGTTCCGCTCGCCGTCCGCCTTCATCTCCCATCTCGAGTCTCATCTCGGTTTCCAGATCAAAGATATGAGCAAACTGCCAATAGAGCATCAGACAAAGGTAGCAGAGCCTGAACTGACAAAGGCTTTCAGTGTCAGAGCAACTGAAGCGCTCATGACAGAGGAAGACATTGACTCAAAGTTCAAATGCAAGCTCTGCAGTCGGACATTTGCCAGCAACCACGCGGTCAAACTCCACTTGAGTAAAACTCACAGCAAATCCCCAGAGAATCATTCACAGTTTGTCGAAATGGACAAAGAGTAGCCTGGTCGATTTTTACTACCTGTAGTTTTGTTGTTGTTAAATAACTGTAATTGCTCTGCTTTTATAAAACACGGGTCAAAATTATTATTATTATTATTTTTTTCATGTTTCAATTTCAAGTAGCATTATGTAGTATGCTTATAAATAAAAAAAAAAACAAATCAGCATTTCATCATATTTTAAAGGACAAAATGGACACACTGGCTGGATTAGAAGGAAGTGTAAGTAAATACATTCTTATAAAAAAAAAAAATAGACGAATACATTGACATTGAAGTCTTTGCACCCCTGCTCAAATGCATCACCAGTAATGAAATGTATTACTGCTTGAAACATAATTGCTGATGTTTGCATGCAATAGCTCTCTGGCTATGACTACTATTTATTTGTATGATATGGCAAGATTTAATTGTATTACTTTCAACGACAAACAAATCGACTGACAAAACGACTGATGCATCAACTGTAATTTTTCGCGGCGCCGCTGACGCCCACCCGGACGGACCCGCGGCAGATTCCGACAGGTAGCCGAGTTACACATATATATACACACACGCGTTCTAAAAAAAAAAACATCTGCCGAAATGTACAGTACATTGCTCTGTATAAAATGTTTGTGTTGCAATGATAGAACAGAAAAAGCACTTTAATAAATGTTTAATCACCAGTTTAGGCTCAGATTCAGTGTGTGAGCTAACGAATTTAGACAGGTTTGACATGACAATGTCTCACATCCATGTATATATATATAGCATCGCCGAAAAAAAAAAAAGAAGAAGAAGAAGTGTCTCATCAGAAGGAGCATAGTGAGACCAGGAAAATACTGCACCTTTTATACCAGTACAAATAAAGCATTAACATTTTTCTACCTCTCTTCTGGTTTTTATTTGAAATGGGAACAGTATTTGAATGTGATTCAGAGTCATTGATGCTTATTAATAGACATAACATGCATATACATATACATGCATATAGAAATGCACTCAAAAATATTCATTTCTGTAATATTCCTCAAAAAATCTTTTGTTTTTTTTTTCTGATTTCTGGATTTTGAAAGCCATTAAGTAAGAGGAATTAGGAATTAATACTGTATAAAGATATGAATCATTTCTTTTTTCTTTTTGTTTTATTTCCAGCTTGAGTTCATTACTGAAGCCCAGCTATATCATAACAATTAAAAAAAAAAACATCTCCCCCGGCCTCCTTTGTTCTCTCCGGCTGATAAGAATAATTACCATAACAATATAAACATTAACGCTTTCCATCCGTCTTTTTTTTTTCTTTCTTTATCTTTTTTTTTTTTTTTTTTTTAGGCAATCAAATCTTCAATTACTGCAGCACATAATATGTGTTTTATAACTGCCGGCTGACATTTGATTGCGAGCGGAGGGAAGCACCTGGGTGCCGCGCCGATTCGAGCGCTCTGACACCGGCCTGCCCTCCATTGTTGGGAACAAGCAGGCAGGCGGGCGCGGCTGTTCATCAGACGACTCCTAATGCAGTTATAGTGTTCGGCAATAACTCCACCTTGCATTTATAATTGCAGGCATAGATCCCACACCTCAGTGCACAGATTAAAGCCATAAATTATTTAGTGCCTCGCCTCACCGACTGCTTCCTCGCTCCTTCTTTCTCTCCGTCGAGCCATTACGCTTCAGAATATCAGCTTCTTTCACGCGGGGGCCGCGGGAAGATTTAGGATATGGTTGAATAATATGACAATACGAATGCGATATTCCGGCCATTTGTGTTTCTTAATTAAAATCGAGGGTCTCTGAAGTGTCTCGTCAGACGGAAGCGCACATACACAGAAGTCACAGCCGAGTCATTTAGCCTCTGCGGCTAATGGCGAAATTTGAAATGACCGTGACGGCGGACGGTCGCGTGCAGTAAGAGGGCGGCTGGAATGGCCTCTTCTTCTGGAGGTGGCGGCTCAATGTCAGGGATTCGCATTAGAGCCCGCGGAAAGAAAATCCTTTCATCAGTGTAATCAGGGCTGGGAAATTAGCTGTTTCTAATATTAATTCGGGCCGATAATTCAAAGTCGTCGGAGATTTATTGCCGCATTAAAGGCGAGCTCCAATCGGATACACAATCATGAGTTAAAACAACCCAACAATTAATTCATTGTGTCGTAGGCGGTTTACACAGGAGGGAAAGCGAAACAGCTAAATGAAAATCAAATCAAAGCAAAGCAGCAGAAGTAAACAAGCTAAATGAACAGCTAAAAAAATAAAATAAAATAAAAAATATATATATATTTTCTAGGAACGTTCTGGACAGATATGTAGATATATATATATACAGGGATTGGACAATGAAACTGAAACCCCTGTCATCATTTTAGTGTGGGATTTTAGGTTTCATGGCTAAATTGGAGCAGTCTGGTGGCCAATCTTCATTAATTGCACATTATTGCACTAGTAAGAGCGTGTAAAAGAGTGTGAAGGTTCAATTAGCAGGGTAAGAGCACAGTTCTGCTCAAAATGTCCAAGACAACAAGTCTTTATGATGCATCAAGAGTCACGGTGTCCAGGGTAATGTCAGCATACCACCTGACAAGAAGGACCAACCACATCCAACAGGATTAACTGTGGACGCTGTAAGAGGAAGCTGTTTGAAAGGGATGTTCGGGTGCTAACCCGGATTGTATCCAATAAAAAAACATAAAACCACGGCTGATCAAATCACGACAGAATTCAATGTGCACCTCAACTCTCCACCAACTGTTTCCACCAGAACTGTCCGTCACCACAATAAATTATTGTTGTCTAAAACCAGGTGTTTCAGTTTCATTGTCCAACCCTTGTATATATATATATAACATTGCAGCGATGTTACCAGAGCATTTAAAACATTACTACATCCAGAACATTACTACTAGTACATCCAGAAATCTTGAGAGATTGTTATTATTATTATTATTAGCTTTTATAAGCAAAATTTAAAAAATGATTTTACACGTATTAAACTTGAGATTTATCTATGCAGGATCCTAATCTTTTATATCAGTGAGCGCAGTGCAGTGAAATCAGCCAGATCTGCACATTTGTCTGCATCGTTTTAAAGCAGGATTTTCTGCTGCAAACAGATCCGCTCAGACAGAGATTGTTTTCAGATGCTTAATCCAGCAAATGTGCTGCACCGTTTTCTTTTTTTTGTTTGTTTTTTTTTCCTCTCTCTCTTTCTCTCTCTCTCTCTCTCTTTCTCTCTCTCTCTCTCTCTTTCTCTCCAGGCCCCTGTGTATCAGCTTGTCAGGCTGACACTTGAAAAGTGTCAGTCCTCCACCTAATTAAGTCACCGTGCTGGAAAAGGGGCTGTGTGCATCTAGACACTGATTTTAAGCCACACAGAAATAATAATAATGAAAAAAAAAAAAAAAAAAAAAAAAAAACATTTTAGCTGCACTAACTGGACTGAAAATACACTCAAATTTATAGGGAGGAAAAAATGTCAGGGAGCACTTAAGTGTCACATGTCAAACGAGCTGCAAAATAATAGGGAGAACCCAGAAAGAGGGGATGTATGAGCCGAATGATTTTACTAGGACATTTCTATAGTTTTTACATATTCCGCCAGACAGATGCAAAATTGGTCATATTGTTTAACCTCGGATGTCAATTATCGCGAACCTTTTTCTCTCTTTCTCGCGCGGCGTAAGAGCGCTCTCATCCTCTCGCGGGTCTCGGAAAAAAATATCCTCTTGCATATTATGACTATAGGATTGCACATCCTCGTGCTGTTACACCCCTTTCACTCCTGAACGGGAGGTCTTGTGTACCATTGCAATTGGAATTACTCAACTCACATTGCAACCCACGTTGACGTTTTTCGATTTTAAGGTTGAAAATGCTGGTAAAAATATATATACTTAATTGTACTTAAAACATACTGGGATTTTAGGTTTCATGGCTAAATTGGAGCAGCCTGGTGGACAATCTTCATTAATTGCACATTATTGCACCAGTAAGAGCGTGTAAAAGAGTGTGAAGGTTCAATTAGCAGGGTAAGAGCACAGTTTTACTGCTCAAAATATTGCAATGCACACTATAACATTATGGATGACATACCAGAGTTCAAAAGAGGACAAATTGTTGGTGCACGTCTTGCTGCTGGCGCATCTGTGACCAAGACAGCAAGTCTTTGTGATGCATCAAGAGCCACGGTATCCAGGGTAATGTCAGCATTAACCACCAAGAAGGACCAACCACATCCAACAGGATTAACTGTGGACTCTGTAAGAGGAAGCTGGGTTGATTAAGGGTTAGGGTTAGGATTAGGTGTGGGGTTTGATTTTAGGGTTGATTAAGGGTTAAGGTTAGGGTTAGGTGTAGGGTTAGATTTTATGGTTGATTAAGGGTTAGGGTTAAATTTAATGTTCAGATTTAGGTTAAGGTTAGGGTTAGGCGTAGAGTTTAGATTTTAGGGTTGATTAAGGGTTAGATTTTAGGGTTAAGTGTAGAGTTTCAATTTTAGGGATGATTAAGGGTTAAGGTTAGGGTTAGATTTAATGTTCAGATTAAGCTTAAGGTTAGGGTTAGGTGTAGGGTTAGATTTTAGGGTTGATTAAGGGTTAAGGTTAGGTGAAGGGTTATGTTCTATTTTGAATCATTTACATTCAGCATAGGTTTAAGTTACATTTAATGGACATTCAATTGAGTGTTAGTTGAATGTCAGTTGAGCATCAACGAGGCCATAAAATGGACCATCCAAGTAAAGTGTTACCGAATAATGGTCAAGCGTTATGTATTATAAGCAAACTGCAGGGAACAGGGAAGGTCATGAACTTTTTAGGCCTGTAGGACCTGTAAACCTTCCTGATTTACCGAGAATAAACCGTGTTGGTTGTTCTGCCGGAAGCATTTCATATGTTACAGAACTGCTTTGCGAGTCTTTAGGAGAAAGAAGAATGAAGCCTGGAAGATGGCGGGGAGGAGAGGAGAGGAGGTGGGGGGATGGCGGCCATGGCCTGGCAGATGGGCTGTGTTTGAGCTTTAGGTCAGCGAACTCTGGCTGTGTTTACAGGACGGAGGGGGAACGGCTGAAATCTGCTGGAGTCACGGCTGATTCATGTCACGGTGAGTGGCAGATAACCTGGGGGCCGGTGGCCTGACAGCCAGAGCTATTACAGCCCAGCGTAACACCAACATCCCCGCGGTCTGATCCTGCTGCCCGGTGTCGCCCGCACACGGCCGGCAGACGACAGGCGGCACGGGCATCGCATGCAATGCGCACACACACACACATATAACACACACACAGAGAGAGAGAGAGAGAGAGAGACGCTAATCCCTTATAGTGTCGAACACAGCCTCTGGACAGCTCTGTCAAAATAGACTGAGATGTGAAACCAGTGGTGGCCATAGGCTTTTTAACCTTTACATGCTGATGCTCTTTTAGCTTCTCAACAGCGCTCCTATCCACGAAGAGCAGACACCCTTAGAAACCATGGATTCTGATTGGTGCAAAATTTGATTGACAGGCCACCCATCTTTGAAGCTGCACTAGCGTCACAGTATATAAGCATTATAAGTATGGACATTTTGAGAAGAATTATACTAAACAACTAAATAATGTCATGTGACTTCAACTTTATTAGCACCACACAAATGTGGGTAAAATATTATTCTGATATTCCGTTTGCTTTGTGCGTATAAATTAGCCTTAATAAAACAGAAGTTAAAAAAAAAACTCAACCATTGTCTGCAGTAGCTAGTAAAAGAAAATATTCAGAAGAAAAAAAACAAGTCGATCAGGAAAAAAAGCACAGTGTCTACGTCAACCCGTGAATTAGTATTCATGGCCCCGCCCACCTTGGCTCGGGAACGCCCACAGGCAGATTGACACATGTCGTCAGATGTAGGAGTAGCTAGGAGCTAACAGCGCTAGAAACAGCATGGCAGTTTGCTCCTGTGTTGTTTGTGCGAATAACACATCAGTGTTTTATATATGTTTTATCCAGTAATTCAGAGCTAAGGACCAAATGGTTCGAATTTGTCTATGGAGGAAAAACACCACCAGCCAAGTGTAGTTGAGATAGGTATGTATATATTTTTAGAACAGTTCTGTTTACACTAGTTAAAAATACAAATACAAATGCATTTTTTTCTTTCTGGACCTGGACTCTACCCACTTCTGTGTGTAAGTAACTATATGTTTACATAGGATCTCCGGTGGATTTTTTTTGGTGTTTTACACAGACTCTAAGACTAGGTGAGCATAGGCTGAACTGCACTTAAGCAGGGCATTATTACACATGTTGTAAAGTTACATATGACATTGCAAAGACTGTTATTAGTGTAAAAATGTCTGTTAACACTTTATAATAGCTTTCATCTTTAAAAATGAAACGAAAAAGTTGCTATCCCATTTGTAAATACTATTGAACGCATTGGCAACATGAACTGCAATTGATAAACATTTGCCCGGTTTAAAATTCATATTTACTAGCGATTTTTTTACGTTCAAATTCTAATAAGCTAATGATTTGCATAAAAACATTTTTAATATGAATATCCATGCTGATAAATAATTGTCATGTGCGAGTATTTGTTAATATTCAAATTCTGATGAACTACAGCTTTGTTCACATCTACTGATCATTAGTTTAAAATATATTAATGATTTGATAATGTGCCTACTGTTGTCGCAGTGCTGTTAGCCAATCAGAGGCGATATGTATGTTTGCATGTATGAATATTCATGAGCAAGAGCCTAACTAAAATTCTAATATGTTTTTTTCGCACTTCACTCCTCCACCGGACTAAAGCAGCATTGTAGCGAATCACCGGAGCACTTTATTTATTTTTTTATTTATTTTATTTTTTTTCTTTTTCACAAAAATATAATGTTAAGAGGACATTAATTTATACTACAGACCACAACTAGATATTTTTAAATTAATAAAAAAATTATGAAATGATGTCTATAAACACAGAATGGGGTCAAATTGACCCCAATGATTATAAGAGGGTTAAAAATAGGCCTGTAGAAACAGAAAACACACACCCCCACCTACTGCACAATCCCTGGCATTGTCATTCCGCAGCAGCTCGGCCTGTGTTGGTAAGTACTGTATTGGTGGTGTCTGCGGGGACGGCGCTGCTGTCCGTGGCAATAGGCCGCGTCCTGGCTCTGCGCGCTGCTCTGCAGGCAGCAGCTGGAGAGGAGGCAGGCGGGCAGAAGGCCGGCCACAGGACTCAGTGTGGCAGCCATGATTGTGCTGACAACAGCAGAGAGGCCGGGCGGGAGATTAGGCCCAATGAAAAAGTGTGATTTGTTGCTTTCATATTTGGGCGATGTCAGCTTCAATCTGAGGCAGCGGCCCGCCTCGGGCTAGCCGCTCTGACACATCCGAGGGATGCACTGATGAACTGCTGGCAATCAAGTGTGAGTTCCTCCTCCCCCACCCCCCCACCCCCCCCGATCCAGCCGGAGACGGCAGTGTAAACTTCCACACATGGCGGCGTTCGGCTGTAGCATCGGCGTGCCTTTACTCAGCTGTTGCTTTTTAGAGTTTTTAGAGTCATAAAACCCTAATCATGGACTCAACTTGGAACCAATTTGGCCAAAAAGTGATACCACAACACATGGAGGGTGAAGCTTCTTTTCCAACTGCTGCTGATAGCTGTAGTATTGCAGAATAGCATCACAGCGCATTTGGAAGAAAGCGCAGCCTTGACTCGACTCGATGTCGATACATCAGCTCACAGACGCAGCCTTGTGCAGATCGACATCACCCTAGGAGTGATGAGAAGAAAGAGCATCATCTACTGTACCCACCCAGAGAGAGAGAGAGAGCAAGACCAATTGCACTCTCTCAGGACTCTGGCAGCTGATAGCAAGCTGCATGACCTGAATTCGAACCAGCGATCTCCCATTCATAGTGCAACCAGCTTAAAACGTTTTTCAGACTTTGAAAAAGTAGATTTGAAAAGGTTCAGCCAGAGAAGAATCAAAAGAAAAGGGCATTCAATTCAATACAAAACAATAATTGAGTGGAACAAACTAATAAAAAAAAGGAATCAAGGACTATCAGAATTGCTCTTGTTTCTATATTTCCTATAGAGCCATCATGGCCAAAAAAAAAAAATTAAAATTTCTCATAAAAAATTTACATAAAAATAAAATCACATAATTGCACACAGAACTCCAAAAAATGGGCACCCTTTCAAAATTGTCAGTAAATAACATTGTTTCAAACATGCTACACTTATTTAAACTCACCTGTGATAAGTAAGAGATGAGGGCAATATAAAAAAAATACTCTTGAACCACATAAAAAGCAGAGAAGTTGACCCAACCTTTGCATTGTGTGTTAGTGTGTTCGCCACACTAAGCCTGGAGATCAGAAAGAAAAAAAAAAAATAGAACTGTCTGCGGACTTGAGAACCAAAAACAAAAAAAAAGTTGTTGCATTTTAGTACTTTTTAAATATACTGATTAATAATAATGTGGCTACAAGAACACTTTAGTGCACTATAGCTAGGGTGAGGACATTCTATTTCTACACAAACTAAACAGATTTCTAGAGACAAATGCCAGAAACTGTAAGTACATGAGGTAGTCTTGTCTGCTTGATCTTGCTAATAATGCTGGTCATGGTGGTCGTTCAATGTGGTCCAGCTCAGTCATAGCCTATAGGCACCCAGTACCCTATGCTGGTCACAAGCTAGGCTGGGTAAACAGCAGTATAATTACTTTTTTTTGCGCAATATGTTTTACATTTCTATTTTGAATAACTACCTCAACGGTGGACAGCATTAATGAATGAAGTTCAACTTATATAGCGCCTTTCTAGAAACCCAAGGACGCTCTACGATTTACACATTTTTACACACAAGCACATTAGACATCAACACTCATCCACACACTGGTAAGAAGCGGCAGCCAATAGCACACAGCGTACTCTTAACCAAAAACGACTGTCCACCTGGAGGACTGCATCGGGCACTACAGCATTTACCCAGGACAGAGTGCCAATCCATATCTGGGCACAGTCATACATACATACATTTACACACATTTACACACACACACACACACACACACAAACTACATACATACCACACACTTTTACCACACACATTTTTCTGGGCAATTTAGAGTATCCAATTTACCTGATCTCCATGTCTTTGGACTGTGGGAGGAAACCGGAGTCCCCGGAGGAAACCCACGCAGACACGGGGAGAACATGGAAACTCCTCCCAGATAGGGACTTGAACCCAAGACACCAGTGCTGGGAGGCGAACGTGCTAACCACTAAGCCACCGTGCCGCCCGCACGGTGCATTAAGTGCATCAAGTTCGCTGTGTGTTTTGTAAATAGTATTACTGTAATTTACTTCCATGCCTGACTCTTATACTCAGGTTTACAGACATTTCTGAGTGCATTCCGTTATCTTTCTCTCACTTTCTCTCTTCGGGAGTGTTGCTGTCTCTGCTGCTTGGCATTGCGCTCCACTGCTGACTGTGCAACACACTTTCCGCAGTTGGCGTTTGAAAGGCGGCTGAGTGGAATTGAGTGACGCTCCGCTAAAGCCTTTCAAATGTTCTCTTTCTTGCAGGTAAAAGAGAAGTGGAGACGCTGCTCAATATTGGGCATGTCTTTTTTTTCGGGCCAGCCCTGGCAACGAACGCAGAAATGAAACACGATGAATATTTAAAGATAACCATTACATGTCGAGCTTGCCACGAGGAAGACAGAGAAATGGGAAGCGGCAAGAGGGAGATAGCAACTGCCCTGAAAATTATGACACCGTCTGTTAGTATAAAATACGCAGCGTGATGGAGAGCTGTTAGAGAACCTGGAGCACAGTAGTGCCATTACGAGACTTCTCCCGTTTGAAACTTTTATGAGGGATTAAGGGCGGCTTTCGGATTGACAGCTTGTGTCAGTCGCATTCCTCATGCAGGGGTTTTTTGTTTAGTTTTTTTGTACTTTAAGAGGAGGAATCGCCTCTAAAGGAAGATGTTTTTGAGAGTCTGGCTTCCGGATGCAACGACAAATGCAGCTTTAAAAAACACGAGAAGCTGACGATACTTTCTGCAGTCTTAAAAAAAAGTCTTAAAAAACAAACAGGAAATAGGGGAGGAAAACTGTGCAACAAAACCGGTTATAGAACAGAGTATAGAACTATAAACGCCTCTAAAATAATAAAAGTAGATTTCTGTAAAGGAATTTTAATGCATGATCCAATCTTACATCTACTTGCACAATCTGTGTATGTAGTGTTTTAAAAGTTGCAGAATTGATCTGAAAAGTTCTATTGGGCTGCGTTCACATTACAAGCCACTTTGCTCAAATCAGATTTTTTTGCTCAGATCGGATTTGGAAGTGGAAGTGATCTGTATCTGTATGTAATGTGAACTGAAGTTCATGCTCAGGTCGAGGAGAAGAAAAAAAGGCCAGGTGGTTTGCTTTTGCTGTTTTTTTTTTGTTTTTTTTTTGCAGATATAGCTGCACAGCTGCACCAAGAGATGTGTTCTGGGTACGAGAGAGAAGCACGTAGCGCTAATGCTAAAGCTAATGCTAATGGGTAAAAGCAAAAAGACGCATGAATTCCACATAAATTTGACAGTTCCCATTCATATCATATTACTATTGATTGAGGACCACATATTGAAAAGGTGACTCAAATCTGATTTTATCTTAAAATAAAATCGAATTTGGCATGTTCACACTGCCATGAAAAAAATCTGATTTGAGCCACTTCAAATCACTGGTAATGTGAACATAGCTTTAGTGCTGTTTTTGGTGCTGTCTAACTTTTTTTGTGACTGGTCTAATTTTTCTTTTGGCCCATTTTATTTGACTATTTGTATTTTGGTTTCTTTATTTCAGGTTTATTATATTTTGTTGTCTTTGTTCGTTATTTTGGCATAGTTTAAGCTTTATTCTCAATTTATGTTTTAATAAAATCATCTTGATTTACTTTTACACTTTCTTGACCCTAGATTGTGTCGTAACATTCATTTTAAACCAGAGACTGTAAAAAAAGATGGACGCCGTGTCACCGTTCCCATTCATTCAATGAAAATGAAGCCAAAATCTTCCGCCATGTTGGCGATGCTGATACACGAGTCTGTAGAGCACAGTAGAGACCAGAGGAGGGAGAAAGACAGTGGAGAGACAACCTACTCATTTAAATAACCCCGCCCCCTGAAAGTTGCCTCGAGGTCACAGGCTGCAGAGTGTTTTTCAATAACCACACCTTTTTTGAATAGAGCTAAATAACGTTTTAAAAACAAATTCTGTGGGGATATAAAATTGACAATATAAGCAGAGGTTACACTAAAGCTGCTGCATTTAAATAAAGGAGGTAGAATTACAGTATATTGGGAAAAAAATGTGATTGAAAGTTGTCTGTTTTGCCGGTTTTTGAAACCTATGGGGATGGGTGGAGTTACACAGCTTTCTGAAACCGAACAGCAGGGGGCGCCCGACCTGTGATGGCTTCACTTTTGAGAGGCAATGCTCTATCAAGCTATACACAGTCTATGGTTTAAACTTTTAAAAGAGGTGCGTACTAAAATAAAAATATATAAAAAACGTATTTTTTTTCCCCATTAATGCTCCAAACAAACGTACAAACGACTGATATGGATGCAGCAGATGAAGATAAAGATTAGGTTGGATGATGCTGGAGTGTTCCTTTAATGTCCTGAAGGCCCACCTGACTAATAATACCTCAACAGCCCTCCACTGGCATGACATTGAGGAGCCCTTGCCGTGCCCCTGTTAGTTTCCAGTGATGCGCGGAGCTCGTTCTATAAAAAAAAAAAGGCAACAAAGTGAGGCAGATAGCGAGGATGCTCCGGGTGTATTCAAGCAGGCAAATTTCGATGCACATTTGCCCCATTACAGCACATCAGCATCAGAGAGCGGCACGCTAGTGCGAGCGAGAAGCGTGCACTTAGCATTATTTGATAACATGTTTAATGACAGATTGACGGAGGATTTGCAAACGCGAGCTGGCATCGGTTTTGCCAAGTTGGGTTCTCTGTGCCGCCTGCGCGACGCGAGCGTACTTATGTGCATAATTTGATTTTGCGACGGAGTTATTAGTAGGTTTGAAGAGAGGAACTCCGGCGTGCGCTGAACGTAAGCCGTTCTGATGTTTGGAAGCCATCAGACTATGAATAATAGGAGTGATGACATTGAGGCAGCTTAAAATGGTTTAAACGCTTCAAAACAATTCTGCAGATGGACAGAGCGTACGCGATGGTATAGGCGAGCTGCTACTTCCGATCGTCTGCAGAGTCGCGCGAAAGCAAATCCGGCCAAAGCTCTGGAAGTCTGGGAGTTGTAGGCCCGGAACACCTAGCCACACTCGTCAGAGATCTACTGATTTGAGCTATTTGAGAATGTTGGAGTCAATAAATCAGATCCTGATTTGTGTGTTTTATGTAAACTCTTGGCAACCCAAGAGTATGCTAGGAGGAAACTGATTGCCTTAATCCAGGGGTGTCCAAACTTTTTTTTGTTGGGGTTCAGAAGGAGAAATATATGTGTAGTCACGGGCCACAGATTCTGTAATAAAACTAATAAAAATAATGATTAAACATTTACTTGATTATCATCATTTACACACCATTTCACTTGAGTTACTGTTTTTATCTATCTTTGACAGTGTTGTGTAAACTAAGGTTTTTTCAAATTTGTTCAAATGTTTCGTATCATAATATCTCTTAATATTATACTCCTTCATTACAGTAACTGATTACATTTGTAGTGTTTTACAACACGCTACAACTGAACACTCTCGCTGCTTTTAGACTCTTTGGCTCATTTTCCACACTACAACTGAACACTCTTGCTGCTTTTAGACTCTTTGGCTCATTTTCCACACTACAACTGAACACTCTCGCTGCTTTTAGACTCTTTGGCTCATTTTCCACATTACAACTGAACACTCTCGCTGCTTTTAGACTCTTTGGCTCATTTTCCGCACTACAACTGAACACTCTCGCTGCTTTTAGACTCTTTGGCTCATTTTCCATGCTACAACTGAAGACTCTCGCTGCTTTTAGACTCTTTGGCTCATTTTCCACACTACAACTGCACACTCTTGCTGCTTTTAGACTCTTTGGCTCATTTTCCACACTACAACTGTACACTCTCACCGCTTTTAGACCCTTTAGCTAACTAAGTTAAGCAAAGCTAAGCTAAATAAACAAAACTGATTTTCTTTTAAAATCAAACAAGCGCTGGATGTTATTCTACATTTAGATTTCTCTCCTTAAAATTGTTTATTTGGGTGAGTATAGCGCTTCCTTTTGTTTACAGTAATCTTAGAGTACCAAATTTCTCCAGCACTAAGGCTGGAGCTTTAGCATTAGCAGCTAACTGCTCCAGCAGTGCTAGCTGGGGTTAGCAGCAGGCTACAGGCTTATAACACTCACCTATAGTTACCTTATAGTGCGAAAAATACGGTACTCAATACATTTTAAACAACAGTTTGTTCTCACTTTGTTTGGGTAGAGTTCACAGTGTGCAGATCTGTCCTCAAAGCTAAATATGGTACTTAGAAGATTCTAAATAAATCTAATAAAATAATAAAACATAATCTGGTTTGTTTAACATTTTTGTTTGCATTTTTTTTTTTATCATTTCATATAAAAATCGTGTTCCAAGTGGTGCAGTCTGAGCTTAAATAAATCAGAATATTAATAACTACAACAATAAGGTCATTGTTTTTATCATAGTTATTATCATTAATACGCCACAAGATCATGATGATGATCACTAACAGCAGAGCACAGAGTAGAGTGGGTCACTGTTAAATAATAATAAAAAAAAAAAAGAATAAGAAATCAGGGAAGATCTGCCAGTAGAGAAGCGGGAATCAATAGGCCTCTAACATTTGGTTATCTATCTCTATATCACAGTTTAAAGAGACGCATTGTGTGTCAGGGCAGGGTCTGAGTGGACTGATGGAGAGATACATCAGTGTAAAGAATCCGTGGCCTTTTGCGTTTAAATCATACGTCACATGCTCTGCAAGTTCATCCCCGGGCCATGGAATACATTTGGTGCTCAGACGCAGGCTTCCCTTTGCTTTCTCCTGATTGGCTGCTTCCTGCAGCACTTCTGAGCAGATTATTCAATACATTTTTTTTCTTTTTTTTTTTCATACAATGATTTAGCAAAATGCTGCTGTAAAGTGTTTTATTTTAAGAGAGCATGATACAACATGAATCTTTACACGGCAAAAAAAAAACACATTGCCAAAGACTAGACAAAATAAAAAAAAACGTGTGGTGAATCTGTACAAATAAGCACATTATATTGATAAGATTTCTTAAAATAAGCATATCTCATATCTCTTTTAGGGTGTAACAAATGTACTTGTAATAAATGTAGTGCTGTAACAGTTGTTTTAACACACTTTGCTAAAAATGTACAAAAGTACATTTGGAAATAAGTATTTTAGAAGTACAAGAGTTGGACAATGAAACTGAAACACTTGTCGTTATTTTAGTGTGGGAGGTTTCATGGCTAAATTGGAGCAGCCTGGTGGCCAATCTTCATTAATTACACATTATTGCACGAGTAAGAGCGTGTAAAAGAGTGTGAAGGTTCAATTAGCAGGGTAAGAGCACAGTTTTACTGCTCAAAATATTGCAATGCACACTACAACATTATGGGAGACATACCAGAGTTCAAAAGAGGACAAATTGTTGGTGCATGTCTTGCTGCTGGAGCATCTGTGACCAAGACAGCAAGTCTTTGAGATGCATCAAGAGCCACGGTATCCAGGGTAATGTCAGCATACAGTACCACCAAGAAGGACGAATCACATCCAACAGGATTAACTGTGGACGCTGTAAGAGGAAGCTGTCTGAAAGAGACATCCATTTATGTACAATTAAGTATATATTTTTTTTCACCAGGGATAACAGCACTGACATTTGACTGTGGAATATTAAAATCCAACGATTCAGACGTTTGAGTGAATACATTTGGCAACATAGTGTATTCTAATCATTGTGACAGGCCAAACTAAAACGTTTCTAATAAGTACAACCAAGCCTCAAAGGGTTAAGTTACAAATCCTTCTCAAAACACAACTCTTGTGTGATAAAGCATCAGAGATTCTGCATTTACAAGAACAGTAAAAATCATTCACACTGTCAGTCACTGTCATTCACACCTCACAGAGGCAGCAGTCTTTATTTGGATATTCAAGAAACAAAAAATAAGTGTTGTTAGAACATTCAGGAAAAAAAGTGTTGTTAAGCTTGTTGACTGGAATTTAAATATACTGGGTCTGGAGGCTGGGAGTCATATTTTTGAGCTTGTTCCTTAAAAACAGTCCATCACTCATTTATTACTTATCTGGGGTTGATCAGACCAGACTCAAAACAGTAAAGTAAATGTAGACTTGCAAATGTCATAGACCTATATTTTTCAAAAATAGAACATGAAACACATTTAAGCATTTCTTTAATATTATAGGTTCCAAGTGCTACTAAAAATTGAAGCATTCTGCAACTAACTAAATTAAAAAGGGTAAAAAGAGCATTTGGTACCACTTTAAAATAAGACTACCTTTATAAAGGGTTTAGAAATTGTTTACAATTAGTTTATTAATGGTTACTAATCAGTAATAATCAGTTATAACACATACGTAGAAAGTAAAGTCAGCAATATAGACGACTGTGGGTTCACGATTGGCAAACAACAGGTCATTGTTGCCCTTTCTACGTATGTGTTATAACTGATTATTAATGAGTTTTAAGGCATTTACAACCTAATTAGTAACCATTAATAAACCAATTGTAAACCATTTATAAACCCCTTATAGAGGTAGTCTTAATTTAAAGTGGTATCTAGCATTTTAGAGAGCCGGAGTCTCTCAAAAGCAAAACATCGTCAATCTGCGAAAACTAAATTGGAACCATTTCAGAAAAAGTACCACATTTCCCACATTATAAAGCGCACAATGGGACACTTGTAAGGCACAATTGTGTTGCCATTTTTTCCTTTTAATTCAACTTAAAAGCTAAGCTAAGTTAAGAAAACTAAAATTGACATTTTTTTGGATTATAGCAGAGAAAAATAGGGTAGTTGATGTTGATGATCTTTGGGTCCTCAGGCAGCACTACATTAAAATCAGGCATAAAGAACTGCATGTGAGCATGGTTGCCAAATATCAACACCATCCAGAAACACCTGGTTTTAGACCACAATAATTTATTGTATTGTAATATGTATTGTTTATTTGCGTTATTTTTTTGGGTACAATCCGGGTTAGCACACGAACATCCCTTTCAGACAGCTTCCTCTTACAGCGTCCACAGTTAATCCTGTTGGATGTGGTTGGTCCTTCTTGTCAGGTGGTATCTCGCTGACATTACCCTGGATACCGTGGCTCTTGATGCATCACAAAGACTTGCTCAAAGTCTTGGTCACAGATGCTCCAGCAGCAAGACGTGCACCAACAATTTGTCCTCTTTTGAACTCTTTTGGTTTGTCACCCATAATGTTATAGTGTGCATTGCAATATTTTGAGCAGTAAAACTGTGCTCTTACCCTGCTAATTGAACCTTCACACTCTCACACGCTGCTCTTACTGGTGCAATAATGTGCAATTAATGAAGATTGGCCACCCACACTTAAATGACAGGTGTTTCAGTTGTATTGTTCTACCTCTGTATGTTTTGATATTTTG
Organism: Astyanax mexicanus; assembly: GCF_023375975.1. Lineage (NCBI taxonomy): Eukaryota > Metazoa > Chordata > Actinopteri > Characiformes > Acestrorhamphidae > Astyanax > Astyanax mexicanus. Next base: position 3,908,323 of record NC_064420.1, on the reverse strand, counting down.
GGGAAAAAAATGCTGCTTTAAATATTTGATTTTATTTACTCGCCCATTTGTTCATTTGTACATCACTTTCTATCCTTGGTTTTTCTACACACACGCTTACACGCACACACACACACACACACACACACACATTTAAACACAATCACACAGCCGTACATGCAGAACATTAGCTGCTGAGGGAGCAATCATTCAGTATTATGAGTATCCTTCTGAACGCGCAGAAAAAAAAAAAAAAAAAGGGCTTACAAACACTCTCGCTTATTTGCTTTGGTTTGAACTCGGAGTCATCCCCACCCTCAGCGAAGTCAGTGAAAGCGGTAATTGGCAGCGCGCTCCCGCTCTAAAGCATCCTCTATTAAATTGAAGTGTGCTGTGTAGCACTTTCATTTTGCTTTAATGAAGTTTTTAAAAGTTTGACTGAGCTGCAGCGTAAGTCATCCAGAGCAGCAGACCATTTGTGTTCCCTTCTCTCTCTCTCCCTCTCTCTTCTTTCTCCTCCCTCTCTCTTTTTTTCATTATCGTTCTCCGTTATGACTCTCTCTGTGAGCTTTTTGCTCCGGTTTATTATGAAGGATAGACCCTCTCTATCTTCACAGCGGAGGAAAATCCCTTATCGCTGTGCCTCCGCTCGGCTCTGTCCTCACGAGCATCGGACGGAACAGATGATGGGATATTTACTCCTGATTCGGTCTTACAGCGCCGCTGAACATCCGTCCACTGCAGAGTCAGCAGGCCGTCAATATCACTGAATCCACTCGCACTTCTAGGGTTTTTTTTTTTTTTTTTACCGAGCCAAACGTCCGCTTGATGTGTGTTAAGGATTGGTGAACCTCCAGACTGAGCGAACCTCTGGATGACCTTTTCAGAACATCGACCTTGAGCTCGGGAGAAGGTCGGACGCGGGTCGAGGCGGGTCAGAGTCTGGCTGCCACTCCGACAGCAGTCACTTTTATTTTTTTTTCAGATTTGAGACTGTTTTTCTAGAAACCTGCGCCAGCTAAGCTTCACCTACCTCTAACATTAAACTGTGGAAAAGTATATTTAATATAATTCGGAAGCTGCATCATGGAACGATTGGTATGGTTTAGTGTGAAACAGGGAACAGAGAGTTGTTACTCTCTCTCTCTCTCTCTCTCTCTCTCTTTCTCTCTTTCCCATTGACAAAAGCAGGAGGAGAAGGGAGGGGGGGGGGACAAACAAGACTACAGTTATCATAGCTAAAAGAATTAACTACAACCAACTGTTCCCATGATACCATGCAAATCCAACAGTTGATATACAATTGGTATGGTTTAATATGAAACAGGAAACAGAGATTTGTGAAAGTTTTTCGGGTCTCAAAAATTTTTTTCGAAGACAACGTTTTTTTGGTTCCTAAAATGACTTAAATTGAGACTGTTTTCCTATAAACCTGCGTCAGCTAAGCTTCACCTACCTCTACTATTAAACTATAATACTGTGGAAAAGTATATTTTAAATAATTCACAGTATTAGTTAAAAGTTGGGACACACCTCTTCTCTCATTCAATATGTTCCTTTTTTCCATGATTTTTTACATTGTAAATTTAATATTAAAGACTAATATTAACCTCTTAGGAACTGAGATCATCATTGTCACATATGGATTGTTCACCACAGAGTCCAGACCTTAACACTTTAAACTCTAGGCTGTTTTGGTGTGTTTTTTTCTCGGTTCATTTTTATCAGTTCCTCTTTCAGGTCTTATAACACAGTAATTATATCAGACAGACACATGCCCTGATCTCTTTTACTCCAGAAGACATACGGTTGCTCAAAAATATAATCATTTAAAATGTAAAAGAAAATGAATTTAACTCAAGATATGAGTGGAAAATTTGTTTAGTTTCAAATTTACAAATGAAGCAATGTTTATTAGCCCTTGGCCAAACATACTGTATGTAATATAAATGTGTAGGGGGGGTGGTGTACAGTGTGTGTTTATCGAAAATGTGTTTTGATATATGTTTTTCACACAAAATCACGCCAATGCCAATGAGTTTGAGTTAGAAAAAATATTTTTTTAGTATCATTTGATGAAAAATGAAAACGGGTCCCACAGACCCGAACACCACACAAGGGTTAATAATAATCAACAATGCAGAAAATAAATTCCTTTTTCGTTTTTCACGTTTTTCACATTGTTAAACAGCAGGAAAGTCCAGGAATGAAAAGGAGTGCGGTCAAGCTGGTAGAGTTCATCCGCAGTAATTAACACAGCGAATATTCTACATTATCAGGATGATAGGCTATATAATTTGATGATGATGATAATAATAATAATAAACATATCATATGACAGTGCAGAGAGAGTCTGCGCGGTGAATTCTCTCCGGCCCCGAGGCCAAAGACAATATCAGCCTGGAAGCGGCAAAAGCTTTCAGCAGGCAGATCAAGGCGCGGAGGGGGGAGAGCAGGGTTTTGAAGGCCTAAAGGCTTCCACTAATACAAAAAGTCTAATCAGAGCAGCAATCCCTGATGTTAATGAAGGTGTCACACGTTGCACAAAGAAAGTTGTGCCTGGCAATCTTCCATTTTTCGGCTGCCTACACCAGTGACATTTCATCTCACATTCAAAAGAGCGCCTGGGCCCTTAATCAAATGCATAATTAACATATTCTAATTGTGCTGAGCACTGTGATGGTTTTGACAGAGCTCACTTTCCATGTCTAATTCAATGCTAATTTAATCTGTTCTTTTCCCGCCGACATGACCTTTCTTGATTGAGTTTCACCGCGAAGAATTTTTTGATGGATTGATTTATCAACCTCTTGGAATGCAACAAAAGCGTCAGGCCTCGAGACAGGAGAGGAAGAGAGGAGGCAGAGAGAAAAGAGAGAGAGAGAGAGAGAGAGAGAGAGAGGAGGGAGAAGGAAGAAAGAGAGCGAGCGTCGTGATCGCGAGCGCCGGCCCAATCAAAGGCGAAGAGGAGGAAAAACAATTAAAGGAATAAAGTCAAGCAGTCTGAAGAGCGAGCGACTGACGTTTTACTGTGCTATTAACACCTCACACGCAGGTTCACTTTCCTTCATCCGGCTGGAACAGCGCATTTTCCCGGCCATTTCATCTCAATCAATCGAGTGATTGGTTGGTGAGGCAGTGCAGTTGTTGAGCTGTAGCTTTAGCATGTGGTGTAGCATGCCATGTGGAGTGTGGTGGTACCAATGGTTGTTCGAATTTCAGCTGTAGATTGACAGAAGGAGTAGGAGCAGGGGAGGGGGGACAAACAAGACTACAGTTAGCATAGCTAAACTTATAAACCACAACAGTTCCCATGATACCATGCAAATGGTTGTTGGAATTTCAGCTGAAGATCTACAACCCAAAGACACGGTTCAATTAACTTCTAAGCTTAGTAAAATAAATGGTTTGGAGAAATTGGTATGGTTTAATGTGAAACAGGGAACAGAGAGTTACCACTCTCTCTCTCTCTCTTTCCCATTAACAGAAAGAGGAGGAGCAGGTAGGGGGACAAACAAGACTACAGTTATCATAGCTAAAAGAATTAACTACAACCAACTGCTCCCATGATACCATGCAAATCCAACAGTTGGTACACAATTGGTATGGTGTAATGTGAAACAGGAAACAGAGAGTTGTGATTTTTTTGGGGTCCCAACATTTTTTGGAGACAAAGCTTTTTGGTTAACAAAATGTTTCAGAGACGAAATTTTTCGGTTCACAAAATTTTTTGGAGACGAAATTTTTCGGTTAACAAATTTTTCGGAGAAAAAGTTTTTTTGGGTCCCAATATTGTTCGGAGACAAAATTTTTCGGTTCACAAAATTCTTCGGTTCAATTCAAATTAATTGGAGCGATAAAGTGAAAGACAAAGAATAAAGAGAGATAAAAACAAATTTATTCAGTTGCTCTCTCTCTCTCTCTTTCCTATTAACAGAAAGAGGAGGAGAAGGGAGGGGGGGACAAACAAGACTACAGTTAGCATAGCTAAACTAACAAACCACAACAGTTCCCATGGTACCTTGCAAATCCAACAGTTCACAGCTTAAGGATTCTGGGTGTCGCACAATTGTAAAACAATTGTCTTTACTCGAATAGTAAGTGCCCTGTATCTCTCATAGTGAGATTGAACCATGACCATGAGTTTAATATGAAAACATGGATTACACCCCTAAATCTGACGATTAATGTTATTAATTTAGCTCTAATGTGTGGATGTAAGCGTAATGTAAGGAGCTGAGAGTTACATTTTTTATTAAAAGTTTATTATTTTTTATTATTAATATTTTTTTTATTATTAGCTAAGTAACATAACCATAATGTTGGCACCTGTTTTTTTAATCATGGAGTCTTAAAAGTAGTAATTAAAGTAGGCTGGTACCTTTTTATGTTAAATAACACCAGTATTGACATTCTGGCTTAAATTTTTAGTTTAAATATAAGCATTATTCAATAAAACAGAAACAAACCATAAATTACAAACTCCAAGCCCTTCTTTAGACTTTCTTTAAAGCTATCTGAAGGTCTGGAAGGCCCTGGCTCTTTTCACCACCGTAAATCACAAATATCAGTTTACTCTTTACTGTATATTTGTACTGTACATCAACTCTGTACTGTACAGTGTGTGACTATCTGTATAATGTATGACACATCTCCCTTTCCATTATCTTCACACTATGGTGGCAGCAGCATCTCTCCCACCCACCTCACTTCTTCGTCTTTTTTTTTTTTTTTTTTACATACCTTTACATTTCACCAACAAATATCACCTTTACGACTCTCAGGAGAGCTGACACCTGCGCGAGGCGGAGCGCAGAGCATTAGCAGGGCACCAGCTTTAGCGTTAGCGTCTCGTTCCGTTCACCTGCCGTTCTGCTTACTGCCACGTTTAGTATGTGGGTTAGCGTCAGAGCGAGGCTGGGGAGTTGCGTCAAAACTGCAGCTGTCTGTCATCGATGGAGATGGGGGGATTATACACACAGACACACAACACCGCACACTCATACACACATGCGCATAGGCATAATTGAACACCATTGCCACCCCACCCCCAGCCCACTCCGCCATTCCCATTTACATTTCTCCCTTCTGCTTCCTTTTGATTGGCACCTGTACATGAAATGCCACAGCAGTTGAAAGTATGTTGCGAGCTGGCACTAACGATCCAGTGGCTCCAGGGAGACCTGCCATATTGTAATTTGGTTATCAGGCATGAAGGAAATAATTCCAAGTGCCAGGAAATGTGAGGCAGAATAAATGCTTCATCGCCGCACGTTGCCCAGGGTGACAGTTCATATTTAATGTTCAAGAGCGTCCTGTTGTTGGCAGGATTTGGGAAAGGGATTGTAGTGGTTGGGGGGGGGGGGTGAATATAGGGTGGTGATGGGAAGGGGGGGGGGTGCTTAGGAAGCAAAGGTGGTGGCAGACGGGAATTGTTCATTTCAAGTATTTCCAGAAAGAAAAAAGAATTCCTGCGAACGAAAAAAAACTTGAATTCGCCTTTTTTTTGCGAAATCAGCCATTTTTGTCTTCATTGCGTCCAATGGATTGTGCTGAGTTGCACTGAGAGGCAGCCTGGCGTAAGTCTGGGAATGTGTGACTGTGCTGGAATGCCATTCGTCCTCTTGCATCATGTGTCTGACGTGTTGTGAACAGAAGAGAAGGAAGTTGAAGGGAAGGGAGTTGAAGGGAAGGGTAGGATAGGAAGGGTGGGGTAAGCAGTTCAGAGGGTTATAAGGTTGGAGCATTAGGGTGGAGGGCTGCTCGTAAGTACTGATGGCTGCTCCGTCTCTTAAGTGGCTGGAGCTTTATTTGTTTTGATGCACTGTTTTTGCATAGGGAGGCAGACCCCTCGAGAAGGAGCTGTCACACTGCAAACGCAGACCCCCGATGCTGGCAGCAGCCCTCCGGCAAAACGAAAACAAGTAAGTGGCATAGATAAATCATGCCAGCCAAACGTCTTTCTGAGGAATCCAATGAGACTGGAGCGATCCTAGAACACGCGGGCATAATGATAGACTGTGTACTGGCAGTGCCCTCAGCGGTTGCTGTCATAAATGGATGGATAGATGGACGGACGGACAGAGACAGACAGAAAAAGACAGACAGGTAGATTGATTACATTGATACAGTGGGCGATTGGAGGAAATATGGAGACATCAATGGATATTTAGTATAGAGATGGAAGATTATGGAAGTTTGTATAGATGAATGGATGGATGGATGAATGGATGGATGGAAACATGTTTAATGATAGACTGAGTACTGGCAGTGCCCTCAGTGGTTGCCATCATGAATGGATGGAATGATGGATGGACAGACAGGTAGATAGATTGATAGATGATTGGAGGAAATATGGAGAGATCAATGCATACATAATATAGAGAAGGAAGACAGGCAGACAGACAGACAGACAGATAGATGGATGTATGGATGGACGAGTGTGATGGATGGTGGGTGAATAATAAATGGTGGTAAACAGAAGGACAGACAGACAGATCATGGAAGGACAGAATGAGAAGGTCAATGGATAGTTTGTTTATGGATGGATGGAAATAGATAGATAGATAGATAGATAGATAGATAGATAGATAGATAGATAGATAGATAGATAGATAGATAGATAGATAGATAGATAGGATTGGTAAAAGAAATAGACAAACTTGTCCGAATTAGATACTAGCTACCTGAAGACAGGTACACCAAGTTCCTCGGTGTTCACATTGCAGAGAACCTCACCTGGTCCCTCAACACCAGCTCCATAACCAAGAAAGCCCAGCAGCGCCTCTACTTCCTGCGGAGACTGAGGAAAGCACATCTCCCACCCCCCATCCTCACCATGTTCTACAGAGGCACTGTAGAAAGCATCCTGAGCACCTGCATTACCGTCTGGTTTGGGAATTGCAACACCTCAGACCGCAAGACCCTACAGCGGATAGTGCGGACAGCTGAGAAAATCATCGGAGTCTCTCTTCCCTCCATCACTGAGATCTACACCACACGCTGCATCCGCAAAGCCACCAGCATTGTGGACGACCCCACCCATCCCTCACATGGACTCTTCGCTCTGATGCCGTCCGGCAGAAGATACAGGAGCATCCGAGCCTCCACTACTAGACTCTGCAACAGCTTCATCCACCAGGCAGTCAGACTTCTCAACGCACAGAGACAGAACTGAACCCCCACCCCACCCACCACTCACCCAACACACTCGCACAAAACTAAACTGTACACCCCCCCCCTTTACACAAAACTAAACTGTACACCCGCCCCCCCTTTACACTCACAAAGAACTGAACTTCACCCACACACACACCCAGTCAGCACACAGAGGCTGACATGACTTTATTTGCTGCACTCTTAAAAACTATAAACTCTACCTCAGTAACTGCTGTGATTATATATGTTCTATATGTTACAGTATGTCACACATCTCTGCACCTTATCCCAACTATACACTTTATTATACCGTATCGGTACTGCACTGTCCTGTCTTTAAATTGTCTCGTCTTTTGTATTTATTGTATTTATTGTTATTTAGTGTTATAATTTTATAATTTTATGTTGCACTGTCGTCACTCCTGCACTTTATGTTGTCTATTGCTTGTGGTTCTATGTTGCACCATGGTTCCGGAGGAACGTAATTTCATCACACTGTGTACCTGTACTCAGATGTAATGACAATAAAAGCCTCTTGACTTGACTTGACTTGATGGATAAGGTTAGATGTTCCATGGATACTAAATGAGATTGATGGATGGATGCAAGGATGAAGGGATGCATTAGACGGAACATTGGCTAGACAGACAAACAGACAGACAGAAAGACAAAAGAGACAGAGAGAGATAGAGTGTCCTCAAAAACGTCTTCTCTAATCAGGTATTCAGATGGCGTTGAGGATTTAGCCACCCTCTGCCTCACACAATTAAGCTAATTATTAATGAATTCGAGGGTTAAGAGAGCAGCCCCAGCCAGGATCCTTCAGGCGAGCTGATTGAAAGGCGCAAAGTCTGACATTCCCTGGCAGAGCACGGATCGTTTGTCCAAGGGGATAGGAGGCGCTCAGTTCCAAATGCCATGAGTGGGGGGCGTGCACAATGGGCCCTGTGCGGAGCTATTATCCCCGGTGTCAGCCGCTGGTGCCCTCCTGCTTGAAGAGGTCCCCTTGTCTGCAACCATGCCACTCGACAACACATCATTAGCTAGTCTGTCAATTTTCCCCCCAATGTTATCACAGCTGCTATAAATACAGCAGACAGCGCTGCCATCCTGGACTTTCTCCATAGTAGTCTTCATTTATCTGCCAGTCTTCGCATGCCACTTCTGTGACATCTAGATGGGTAGCATTAAAAAAACATGCGAGAGGCTTTGCCTTTGCCATAGTCTATACGTGGCAGGAGATGGGCATGGAAAAAGTTGCAAAAGTGATGCTAAATAGATAAAATTAGAAAACATCTGTACATCTACAAACCTGTGCATCAAGCTTGGTGTTTTGTTGATGCATGCCAAAAGCAATGGAACCATAGTACTGTACGTAAACTGATCATGAAGTGTTAATGTATCTCTGGAGAACGGCTTGGGAATGGTCAAGTCTGTAGGCTCCTGGTGTGCAAGTCCGAATTGGGTCTCATTGTCGAGCCCGTGTCGAGTCCAGTCCAGTCCTTGGTTTGCAACTGTGTGCCAAATTTGAGACAGTGAGTCAAGTCTGTGAGTCAACTATGAGTCTTCAATATGTGGGGATGGATTATTGAATAAGTACAGGGGTTGGACAATGAAACTGAAACACCTTTATTCATCATTTTAGTGAGGGATTTTAGGTTTCATGGCTAAATTGGAGCAGCCTGGTGGTCAATCTTCATTAATTGCACATTATTGCACCAGTAGAAGCTATAAGAGTGTGAAGGAGGCTCAATTAGCAGGGTAAGAGCACAGTTTTACTGCTCAAAATATTGCAATGCACACTATAACATTATGGATGACATGCCAGAGGACAAAAAAGAGGACAAATTGTTGGTGCACGTCTTGCCGGTGCATCTGTCACCAAGACAGCAAGTCTTTGTGATGCATCAAGAGCCACGGTATCCAGGCTAATGTCAGCACACCACCAAGAAGAACCAACCACATCCAACAGGATTAACTGTGGACGCTGTAAGAGGAAGCTGTCTGAAAGGGATGTTCGGGTGCTAACCTATATTGTATCCAAAAAACATAAAACCACGGCTGATCAAATCACGGCAGAATTCAATGTGCACCTCAACTCTCCATCAACAGTTTCCACCAGAACTGTCCGTCACCAGGGCTCTGGTGACGTTAGCCTAAATCAAGTCTTCAGTTTCTGGAGTTTAGTCTCAATTGACTTTACTCAGGACATGTAGCTGTCTGATGTAATTAATGTGTTATAAGACCTGAAAGAGGAACTGACTAAAATGAAGAAAAAATACACCGAAACAGGCTAGGTTTCTAAGGGTTAAACACAGTAAAGCAACAATGGACACCATTTTTAGTGCATATTGAGAGGATAACTGATGTCAGCCATATAGAATATGCAATATTTTAGCAGTGCACATTTGTAGATTTGTAGAACAGTAAATAAAATAATAATAAAATTTGACAAAAACCTCATTGTAACACTGACCATGTTAACGTCTTTGCGCAAAAAAAGGTAAAAGATGTAAAAGATATGCAAAGACGTGTGTATAATTTATGCACAACTGCCATTTAAAAGTGTGGCTGCATAAGCCTGACCTAGTTGTGAATAAGAACTCCACCTCCAGTGCTCCATCCTACAGTATGTCACTGAATCAAAGGGAAAAATCCCTTCAGGAAAAAAAAAAAAAAAAAACTCAGACTCAGCCTTGGTCCTCGATGACCTTGCTCCAGAGTCGGACTGACTGGCAGACGAAGGAGAATGGATTGATCTGATGCCAGGCTCGTCCGAGAGTCGGCGTCCACGTCCTGCTCTGGGGCAGAATCTATGGAGATCACGGTGGTGTGGTCAGCGGCTGCTACCTGATCAAACACACCCTGCAAAGTGCAAAAGTCGGGGCATCATTAGCAGCGGCAGGCCAGCCTTTATGGATGCGGAGGCTGGACACTGTCCACACCGTGTTGACGCCCGAGGAGACGGCCGGCTGGGCGGGTGGTCCTCTCTGCTGCTACGTTTCCCTGCAGGGGGAGATAAAGAAAGAATGTTAGTAACTGTCAGTCAGCAGTGTGCATCAGTTCAGATGTAAAGCGTGGTGGTAGAGACCTGAGAAGACCTGTTTGCTCCTTATCTTATTCATTATTTGTGTCTTATTATTGTCCTTCCGATAAATTCCTAAAACATTTTAAGGGGTACCATCATTTACAAGATGTACAGCAAAACTTTATTTTGTTATAGTATTCAAACAAGTATCTAAAACAATAAAACAGGCAAAACACAAAACCTTCTAATGGAGATAGAGATAACAATGAATTGAATATTTAATAGGCACTAATTAGCATGATATAAGTTATGCGATGCTAATTTGTGGCGGTATGATTTAAACAATAGCTTTTATGACCACTCTGTTGCTTTAAAAGGCTAGGACATTTATCATAAACCTATATATATATGTATTGTCGTTTTCAGACAAAAACCTCCAAATTCTATTGATCTATTCATCATGAACTTTTTTGGGCCACAATGTGAAAGGCAGTTTCTCTGTTTATATATTGATATATAGATGCGTGTTTTTCTTTTGACCGTTACAATATGCTAATAATTTGATTAAGACACCTAGTATTTATATAAAAAAAAATGCTTACTAGCAGTGTAAGGAAATATTGATATATTAAAGCGCAGCGACTCGGTTCTTATACATCAGCTCACAGATGCAGACGCCTTGTGCTGATCGACATCACCCTTTGAAGTATTGAGGTGAAAGAGCGCCATCTACAAGACCAATTGTGCTCTCTCAGGGCTCCAGCAGCTGATGGCAAGCTGCATGAACGGGATTCAAACCAGAAATCTCCCAATAATATTGGCAGAGCTTTAGACTGCTGGAACATTTGAAGCTTATAAACAAATCGATTTTATTAAGTACGTTTATTAAGTAAATTAAACTAATCCAGACTCACAGTGTGGGTCTAAATATTGCTCTGATAATGAGTGTGCAGTATATAAAAATAAAAATTGGTTCCTCTGAGTTCAGGAAGGGTTAAATGTGACACAGCCAACCTCAATACTCAGTGCCTCAGTTACGATATCACATATATAGTACTTTGTATTTACAAGCGATGGCAAGCCGCGCCAGAACAGGAAGAAAAGAGCCAAAATGACGCACTGTAAATGTAGAGTTGGGTTTTCAGACTTGGAGACCGTTGCTGGATTTTTACATGCAGCGCATGACAGCTTCTTGTACTCGCTCTTACAGCGAGTCTTTGTTTTTCCCTTTGGCATTGCCAGACTAAGTTATGTGGATTCGTGGAGACGGGGAGCACTGCGAGCACTCAGATGGCCCCGAGAGGATTAGCTCGTAAACCATCGTTTTGAGGAGAAAAATAGAGTTTGCCACTGATAGTTTTGGAGATGTGAGACTGTGTTTACATTCCTGTATTCTCCGTAACTCTGACTGACAAACCAAACCAGATGGGAATCACTTATGATTATGGTAAAATACTGTTCTTCCCTTTGAACAAAAAGGCTTTCTTAAAGATAAATTATTGATGGTGAAAAGCAGACGCACCGAGGAGGAAGCCTCCCTCCGCATAATCCCAGATACGATACGAGCATTAACATAAATCCATGTCCTAAATACGTACACTATATAATATTTATAGTATAAAATACAGTTTTTTTATTAAAAGCTTTTGGAGACCAGTGTTTTCTGAATGTATATAAGTGCTCCTCTGGGCATAGTTTTATTATGTATCATATGATATTCATGGTGTCTTGGTTAAACGCACTGTATTTTTGAATTTTGTAAGTGAACAAAGGTGGGATATTCAACAAATGTTCGTATTTATTATCATGTTTCAATATGCCCCAATTACATTTCACATTGGAGTTCTCCTTTAAGTCTGTTTTACATTAAATTGAATTGTTTGAAACATTACTCAACTTTTTGTTAGTTCTGTGGTCTGTGGTCTACATTTAAATGTATAGTTTATTCTGTTGCCATTGGCCGCTTCTTTCTAATAGGCTTTTGGCACAATCTATTTGCATACTGAGTGTTTCTGACACCCTGCTATTTCAAATCTATATATATATATTGCAAAACAACTGATATAACACAAATACCCCAATTAAATTAACTGACAATCTGCCTTCCTTTCTCTCCGGGTGGGTACAGTAGATGGGGCTCTTTCCCCTCATCACTCCTAGGGTGATGTCGATCGGCACAAGGCATCTGTGAGCTGATGTATCGGAACCGAGTCACTGGGTATGACATGGTTTTAATATCCATTTATCCCTGCAATCTGAAACCTGTATGAACGTAGCCAATGTACAAAATCTAAATAGAAAAATAAATAAAACAGAAAGAAATGAAGATACAAGTTTTTTTACGCGACAGTGACGATACACTCTCGCTCTCTCCGAGAAAGAGAGAGAGAGAGTATAAGATCTGCGCTGGCTGCAGTCTCTCAGTCTCTCAGCACCGCGGACTTCAAACAATCAGGCCTGACGGTGATGCAGGCGTGGCAGTGCGGAGCTTCACGTTTAGCTTTGACACCTCAGACAATTGTGGGAGAGCGAGTGAGCGAGAGGCAACCTGGCCAACTTTGAAGCACACATAAAACTTAGATCAATTGTATTTTTTAAAGGTGTATCGGAGGAAGAGAAACTCGCCGTCCTCAAACCGCGGCCCAAATCAACATTTCAAAGTCTTTACAGAGCCCTCCACTTTTGAGGCGGATCAGAGAGCGGCGGATTGGCATGGCTTCATTTACATGGTTCTGAAATAGGCCGCCACTCCATCTCCGAGACGGGAGGACGGGAGGGGAAGGAGGGGGAAGGAGGGGCGGCTCCATCAGATATCCTTTCTTCTTCAGCGGGAGGAGAGATTCAAAGTTGGGGGATAAAATAAAATCAAAACAAATACACGCTGACATTAATATTAAATACGCTCGTCCATCAAAGCCCATCACCGTTACACGCATGTAAATAGATCAAACTTTGGGAAAAAGGCTTCAGCGAAACAGAGAAACGATCAACGGCACCAAGAAACAGCGAGAACTGAGTTTTAGATTGAATTTACTTGCTTTAAAAAAGTGTGTACTGTATTATTGCTTCACACATTAAATTTTATCATATTTGTGAATAAAGTTGTAACTAAAGTTGTTCTTAACACTGTAAAAACGAGCATGTAAAATGACTGCAATTACTGTTTTAAAATAAAACTAAAATAAACTTCTTCTGCACTTTTTAACATGCTTAAAAGAGAAATTTGGTGTAAAATGGACTTTTGTTGTAGTAAAACATGATAAAAAAATTTACCTACCTTTGATAAATAGCACACCTCCGTTCTCCCAGCTTTGACTACTCAGATCTCAAAACTCTATGGGAGGTAAGTACATTTTATCATGTTGTACTACAACAAAAGTTGCATTTAATGCCTCGTTTTTAATGTCTGGGCTCTCCAGATTCTACTAAAGAGGTGTGGAGCTCATTTGAGCCTAAATAACAGTGTAAAAAGCTATTTATCTGCAGGGGCAAAAATATGCCCCATATCATCCAGTCGAAAAGGTGTTTGGACAAATAATGAATAAAATTGCTGGATCTCAGAAAGCTGTGGGAGAGCGGAGGTGTGCTATTCATCAAAGGTTATTACGGTTTATCATGTTTTACTACATTCAAAGTCTATTTGACACCAGAGTTCTTCTTTAAAACTGGCCAGTGTTTAGACTCACTCACATGGTAACACCATGCAACTTATACAGGTGTGAGAGAGCTCTTCCAAGTCGTCTTTTGAGGTAACACTTTATGATAAATATACATGCAAAAAAAAACACACAATAGGCATGTAATTTTCTAAATCTCTTAATTAGTCATGGTTTTGTTTTGGGCGTAACGTGAAATAAACCAATCAGTGTGTCAGTTGTCATTTCCTTTAAGAGCCGGGTGAGCTCTGACTTTGGCACGTTCGTATCTGTGTACATTTCAGCAGAGGATACTGACCTGCTTGTTCACGCTGTAAAGGTATACCTGCAGCTCATTTAAGGGAACAGCAATGATATGAACCTATAGGTATGATCTCTGATGATTGACTGTTGTCAGGGTTTTAATGAGTCAGTGGCACACCTGTGTTGTCCGCCAACAAAATACTGTAGCAGCGTGCCAGGGTGTAGGACAGCAATGAGCATTGCGATAGTAAACTGTATGTATAATGAACTTTTCCCAGCCATTCAAAGCGAGCATGAACGATATGACCCAAATTGGGAGATGGAGGTCGAAAGAAAGCAGGAAGGGATAGAAAGGAAGGAAGACAGGAAGACAGACAGAGAGAGAAACGAGAGAAAAAGTTTGAGTGACTCCCCGAGAGAGCAGGATCTGTGGACCTGTCAGTTGATTAGTCCTCTTGATTAGCATTTATAAGAGGCCCTGGCGCTCTATTATTTGCATTCCTATTTAGCCATGATTTTGTGGAGGGCGCTCCATGATTAAACTTGTCACTGGGTCTGATTGACAGGGTCAAATCCTCCGATTTCATTCACCCAAATAGAAGGAAAAAAAAAACAAAAAGAGAGAAAGAGAGAGAGAGAGGACGAGAAGGAGAAGAGCGGGAAAAAAAAAACGAATGTGTCAGCTTTTCTTTGCGCTCCTGCCGAGCTTTGTGTGGATTCTTCCCTCGCTTAACCCTTACTCTCTCTCTCTCTCTCTCTCTCTCTGTCCATCTCTTTCCTTTTTCGTCATCATCTGTTTCTCCCTCTCTATATCCTTTACTCTTTGCTTGTTCTTTCACTCGCTTCTCTTTCTCTCTTTTACATTCTTCTTTTCTTCTTGTTTAATACCTCCTTTTTACTCATCCCTACTTTCTCTTACTTTCTTCCACTGTTGGTTTAATTTTTCCATCTTATCCTCCCTTTCTCTCCTTCTGTCTTTCCTCTCTTCTCATCTTTTTCTCTCCTTATCTCTTCAAGCTTTCTCTTCACTCCATCTTTCTCTCTCTATCTACATTTTTCCTTTATTGCTCTCTTTAGCTACGTTTTTCTCTATTTTACACTCTTCTCTTCTCTTCTCTTCTCTTTTTTCTCCCTATTCCTCTTCTTTTTCCTCACCCCCCTCTCTTTTTCCGTGCACAATTCCCCTCTCTCTCTCTTTTCTCTCTTTCATGTTTCTCTCTCTCTCTTTCTATGTATCTCTTCAATCTATTTTGACTCATCTAATGTTTCTTCATCTTTCTGTTTTTCCCTTTTTCTCCTTTTACTCTTTTCCTCCTCCATTTCTCCTCCCCTTTTTCTCTCTTTTACATTTTCTTCAACTTTTTCTTTACCCTCTCCTTGTTTAATTCCCCTTTTCCCCACTTTCTCTCACTTTCTTTCACTGCTGGTTTCCATCCTATCTCTCTCCCCTCTTTCTCTCTTTCAATCTTTCCTCTTCACTTTCTATCTTTTTTCTTCACTATATTTTTATTAAAATCTCTTTCCAGGTATAATTCCTCTCAAATTTGTTGTTTCACTTCTGACTCTACCTCTTCACTTTTTACACATCTCTTTTTTCCTCTCTCTTTCTCCTCATTTGATCTCTCTCTCTCTTTCACAAACACGCACTTTCTTGTCTTTTTTTCTCTTGCTCTTTTTCTATTTTTTCTACCTATTCCTTTATTTCCTCTGTCTTTCTGCTCTAAACTCTCTCTCTCTCACTCACTTTTTGCCTATTCCTTTTTTTGCTAATCCCTTTATTTTTATGTCTATTTCTTTCTCTTTCTCCCACTGTTAGTGTTCCCTCATTTCTTTGCACAGTTCTTATCTAACTCTCTCTCTTTCTCAGCTTTACCATTTCTTTATTGGCCTCTCTTTTTCCTCTCCTCTTTCTTTCCCTCTATCCTTTGGCTCCATTTCCAGGCATAATTCTTCTCAAATTTGTTGTTTCACTTCTAACTCTACCTCTTCACTTTTTACACATCTCTTTTTTTCCTCTCTCTTTCTCTTTGTTTGATCTATTATTTTTCTGTTTTGCTTCCTTTTTCCCTATGGTGTCCTCTATTTCCTTTCTTTCGTTCTTTGCAGAATTATTATCTCTGTCTTTTTAACGTTCTCTTCCTTGCTTTTAGCCTTTTTCTATTTTTTTCTACCTATTACTTTATTTTCTCTGTCTTTCTGCTCTTTCTCTCTCTCTCTCTCTCTCTTATTCTCTCTCTCTCTTTCTCAGTCGTGTCATCTCTGGTAGGTCAGGAATGTTTTAATTTTAAGGAAAGACTCAGGCTGTCAGGGGACGCCGGACGGGCCGTACTTCAGGAGATGAGAAGTGAAGGATGTAAAACAATAAAGGGAGGAGAAGGAGGAGAAAGGAGGCCGAGCACACAGACAAAAAGAGCTCACTTTATTGGACAGATTTAATTACTGCGAATAGAGATTAGGGCAGGCAATTCACTGGGGTGTGAAATTAACCCTTGATTACTGATGAATCTTCAAATGGAGGCAGAAAAACAACCATTTGAGGAGAAAAAAAGGAAAAAAAAAGATCTTCAGCAGTAATTGTTTTTTTTTTTCCTTTTTTTTTTAGGAGAGGAGGGATCACATTTCCTCTTCCTCGTCTACGTGCCAGCGCCGTGACTGGCTGATGCCAGGCGACTACATTATTAACCACAGGCGAAAATGCTAACTGAGAAAGACACGACATTATGTGAAACCCGTTGCATCAGGGAGCACTAACCTTTCAGAGCGCCGCTCTCTGCCTCCCCGAGGACGGACCACTGGAATAAAAAACAACAATTAAAAATGCAGACTGGAGCTGATGCAGCCGACGCTGGAGTTTTACATTTAATTCCCTGATTTATTTCAGATCAACTGCAGTTCCTGCACAGTGTACTCAGACAGTAAAGCACATATTCAACTGATGCCATTGATTTATTGATTTATAACTCTGCTGGATACAGGAAAATACAGTTGCATGAGATTGGGTTCTGCAGTCAAATCATATCCCAGATTTTTATGAATATAATCTCATGTTCTGCCTTTATTTCTATATTTTTTCTGGCTATACCCTGGGTATTAGTAAGTTTTGTGGTTTGATTGGTGCTCAAAAGTGAGTACACCCTTCATATCCGTGTAAATATCTTATTATATCTATTCATGGGACAAAGATATAAAACATGACACTTTGATACATTCTAAAGTAGTCAGTGTATAGCTTGTATAACAGTATAAATTTGCTGTGCCCTCAAGATAACTCAACATGGCTGGTCAGACTAAGATAAACTTGTCTGTCTCAGATGGTGTCCAGAATGTGTGGAGGCATCCTATTGTGAAATACCAAGAAAACTGTCCCTAGCTTAAAGTAAAGCATGGTGGCGGTAGCATCTTGTTCTGTTGTTCTGTTGTTGCAGTTTTTCAACATAATAACAAACCAAGAAACAAAACAAAGCTAAACCAGATTTAAACCCTTTTGAGCAACTGTGGAACAAGCTCTCTAACATCCACGTGCATACTTTATACATCACACTACAGCTTAAAAATACTCATAATGCAATTTTCTTTGTACCTTTAACCTTAAAGGAGGCATAAATGCGATAATATTAGTAACCTATGTTGACGCAGATTTGCTCTCTCGCTTTAATTTTTTTTTCTCTCAATTATCATTTAAACTGGTCTTTAAATGGATGTTTGTTAGCTTTAAAGAATGATGCTAATGCTAATTAGCTAGCTTGGATGTATGTATTAGCCTGTGGATCAGTCTTTCAAACCTTGAAAGTTCAGAATTAAAAATCTAATTTCTTTTAGTAGTGACAGCTCCCTTGCTTTATACAGCACTGTGCTTTATATAGTACTCTAAAGCCCACACCTCTAAAACATTAGACATGGTGCCAATAGGTTCGCACATCTTGGCATCATGTTCTCCTCCACCAGTCTTACACACTGCTTTTGGATAACTTTATGCTGCTTTACTCCTGGTGCAAAAATTCAAGCAGTTCAGTTTGGTTTGATGGCTTGTGATCATCCATCTTCAATTTGGAAAAATCAAAGAAGTGGTTTTAAGTTTGAAGTGGTTTCTTTTTTTTTTTTCCTGTGCTGTATGTGTCACCAATGGGTGCATTCAACTTAAAGTAGCTGAATTAATGGCAATAATTTGAACATGCATATATGGTACAACATGCTCTACCCTCACTGGAGCCCCTGACTCTCCCAGAAGAACCAGTTTAAGGGTCCACTTAATTATGCAACTGGCGCAATAATGTGCAGATCTTACACAACACTTACGCAAGACAGTGATACAGGCCAGCAGTCACAAGTAGGTATAGTGTTCACGGTCGTAATGCAGTGTAGTAGCTTGAACAAGAGTGTGTGCACATGTGTGTGTTTGTGTGTGTGTGTGTGTGTGCGTGTGCATGCATGTGTGTGTGTGTGTGTGTTCATATAATTAGTGGTAATTAATGAAGAGAAAGTGAAGACTCGTTTGTATTTCAAATTATCCCATTAGCTCTTGTCATACCCGTGTACACAAAACAGCTTGAGTTCAATTAGTTTTTTGTCACACAAAAGTGATTATAAGCAGAGAGTGCAACCTGATTCATGAGACGGCGCATGTCTCACTCCAACTCCTGATACCGGAAAGACAGTGTGTCTTATAAATGACCCCTCCGCACATCTGTGTGTGTGGTCTATGAGATGAAACTCTCATTTGTATCAATGCATCACACGCATGAAAACTTTGACAAAAATGTGCAAAACCTAGAACCTAGTAATGAATACAATTAATGAAGTTACGCTTATATATAGCATCTTTCTACACACCCAAGGATGCAAGGGCGTAAAAAGTACTGAGTAATTGTAATTAAGTAAAAGTACCTTTATTTTGCTAAAATTCTACTCAAGTACCCATCTAAAGATCTACTCAAGTAAAAGTAAAAGTACCCATCTAAAAGTCTACTCAAGTAAAAGTAAAATTACCCATCTAAAAATCTACTCAAGTAAAAGTAAAAGTAACCCTCTAAAAATCTACTCAAGTAAAAGTAAAAGTACCCATCTAAAAATCTACTCAAGTAAAAGTAAAACTACCTAAAAGTCTACTCAAGTAAAAGTAAAATTACCCATCTAAAAATCTACTCAAGTAAAAGTAAAAGTAACCCTCTAAAAATCTGCTCAAGTAAAAGTAAAAGTACCTATCTAAAAATCTACTCAAGTAAAAGTAAAAGTACCCATCTAAAAACCTGCTCAAGTAAAAGTAAAAGTACCCATCTAAAATTCTACTCAAGTAAAAGTAAAAGTACCCATCTAAAAATATACTTGAGTAAAAGTAAAAGTACCCATCTAAAAATCTACTCAAGTAAAAGTAAAAGTACCCCTCTAAAAATCTACTCAAGTAAAAGTAAAACTACCCATCTAAAAATCTACTCAAGTAAAAGTAAAAGTACCCATCTAAAAATCTACTCAAGTAAAAGTAAAAGTACCCATCTAAAAATCTACTCAAGTAAAAGTAAAACTACCCATCTAAAAATCTACTCAAGTAAAAGTAAAAGTACCCATCTAAAAATCTACTCAAGTAAAAGTAAAACTACCCATCTAAAAATCTACTCAAGTAAAAGTAAAAGTACCCATCTAAAAATCTACTCAAGTAAAAGTAAAAGTACCCATCTAAAAATCTACTCAAGTAAAAGTAAAAGTACCCATCTAAAAATCTACTCAAGTAAAAGTAAAAGTACCCATCTAAAAATCTACTCAAGTAAAAGTAAAAGTACCCATCTAAAAATCTACTCAAGTAAAAGTAAAAGTACCCCTCTAAAAATCTACTCGAGTAAAAGTAAAAACACCCATCTAAAAATCTACTCAAGTAAAAGTAAAAGTACCCATCTAAAAATCTACTTGAGTAAAAGTAAAAGTACCCAACTTAACAATCTACTCAAGTAAAAGTAAAAGTACCCAACTTAACAATCTACTCAAGTAAAAGTAAAAGTACCCCTCTAAAAATCTACTCGAGTAAAAGTAAAAAGACCCATCTAAAAATCTACTCAAGTAAAAGTAAAAGTACCCATCTAAAAATCTACTCGAGTAAAAGTAAAAAGACCCATCTAAAAATCTACTCAAGTAAAAGTAAAAGTACCCATCTAAAAATCTACTCAAGTAAAAGTAAAAGTACCCATCTAAAAATCTACTCAAGTAAAAGTAAAAGTACCCATCTAAAAATCTACTCAAGTAAAAGTAAAAGTACCCATCTAAAAATCTACTCAAGTAAAAGTAAAAGTACCCATCTAAAAATCTACTTGAGTAAAAGTAAAAGTACCCATCTAAAAATCTACTTGAGTAAAAGTAAAAGTACCCATCTAAAAATTTACTTAAGTAAAAGTAAAAGTACCCATCTAAAAATCTACTCAAGTAAAAGTAAAAGTACCAATCTAAAAAGTAAAAAAATACTCAATTTAAAATTTACTTTGAGTAAAAGTTACATAGTTACTTTTAATTTTTTGATGTAAAAAAAAGTACAAACATTTTTTCAAGAACAAGTGGTATAGGTTTCTATGATCCATTTGTTTTTTTACTGTTAAAAGGTTATGGTCATATATGTGACTATAAACTATATATTTTTTATAGTTTTACAGTTCATTATTATTTTTTAATGTTTTGTTTGCTTTAACTGCAATTTACATGTTTTTTTTTACATTTAAACAGATTGTTTAATGTTTTCAATAAAAACTTAAGGAACTATCATTGCTCTCATCACTGACCTTGTGTAAAGCGTGTAAAGCTGCTGTGAACTCCCCAACACCCAAAGAGCCAAAAGCTCGGGTCAGTGAAGCTCCTGAGTGCAAGACATTTCTGAATAGGCATCTAAAACTCAAGTCTAAACAAAGTGAGAGCCAGTTGCTAACAACAAACACAGCACACAGTTTCATCTGCTAAGACATACAAAGTGCTGCACAGTTAAGATACGAATGCGCCAAAGCCTCTTAAAGGGAATGATAACTAGTATGCTGATTACAGCATTACAGTTGTCCACCATCAGATCATCAGATTTTAAAGCCAGTTCTCAATATGGAATAGCAGCTTACAAACTTTTGCATAGTTTTTCTTCTTTAAAACTTAATCTATCAGGTTTTCTAGATGTAACTAGAAGGTTTTTTTTCAGTCCCCCCAATTTAGCACAGTCAATTTCCCAACCCACTCACTAGGACTCCCCCTATCACTAGTGATGCCCCAACACACCAGGAGAGTGAAGACTTACACATGCTTCCTCCGATACATGTGAAGCCAGCCACCGCTTCTTTTCGAGCTGCTGCTGATGCAGTAACATTGCCGAGTAGCATCACAGCGCTAACGCTCGGAGGAAAGCGCAGCGACTTGGTTCTGATACATCAGCTCACAGATGCCCTGTGCTGTGGACGTCACTTTAGGAGTGATGAGGGGAAAGAGCGCCATCTACCCACCCGGAGGGAGCGAGGCCAACTGTGCTCCCTCTGAGCGCCGGCAGCTTAATGGCAAAGCTGCATAAGCTGGAGTTCGAACCTGCGACCTCCTGCTCATAGTGGCAGCAGCTCGAAAATGTTACTTTTTTAACGTTTCCATAATGTTAGTACTCGTCTAGCTGTGAACGCTGTGTGAGAAATGTTCCAATAACACCA
This sequence comes from Astyanax mexicanus, assembly GCF_023375975.1. NCBI lineage: Eukaryota > Metazoa > Chordata > Actinopteri > Characiformes > Acestrorhamphidae > Astyanax > Astyanax mexicanus. The sequence goes on along the minus strand of NC_064420.1, from coordinate 3,886,607 downwards.
TTATTATGTCCTTTATTATGTTTTCATATCATTTTTATCTGAAACCTTTTTAAAACATGGCTAAACGTCTTCTAAACGTTCTCTGTTAGCTGGGACAGCAGCTGAAATGTTGAAATTGTATTATACACATCTGAAATTCACACTCAGTTAGTGAAGGATTGCTCTAAAGTGGACAGGAACTCTCCAGAGACGGTGCAGTCATTTCCTGAGAGGATTGATGCCGTAATTAAGGCGCGAGTATGACTAACGAAGTATTAGAAAAGAAATTAAGCAAGTGATTGATTTTTTTATATATATATATTTTTTTGCTTCTGTTTACATGTAGAGATTGATTCCTATTCTGATCTGTTTTCTGATCACTTTAGTCTTGATACATTGTTATCCATAATATATATAATCTTATAATTTACTGATTTCTATTTGTAGACTGATTATCGCTGAACGTCACTAATCTAATCACAGTGTTGAGAAGCAGGACCAGCGTTTGCTGTGTGTCTGTGTTCATCCCAGTGTGCTGCTGCTGGTCTGCTATTCCTAGGCTGAATAAAACTTTAACAGATGTTGCTGTTAATTACTACAGGAGGGGGGAAATGCGATTTAAACACTTTTATTAATTAGTTCCATTGGAAGCGCTGTGCCAATGAGAGAGAAAAGCTTGAGGGATAGTGGGAACCAGTAAAGTGTCGATTGTGACGATGATCAAAATAACATGCTTCAAAAGTGGCACCGCACTTTAAATGCACTGTGATCAATTTCAAATGTACAAACCAATGAGAATGTAATTGATATTTACCTGCACTCAAGATGCTAATATATATAGACCACCTAAAAATGATGAGTTTCTTTGATTTGACCAAATTGAAAACCTCTGGAATATAATCAAGAGGAAGATGGATGATCACAAGCCATCAAACCACCAAACTGAACTGCTTAAATTTTTGCACCAGGAGTAAAGCAGCATAAAGTTATCCAAAAGCAGTGTGTAAGACTGGTGGAGGAGAGAGAACATGATGCCAAGATACATGAAAACTAATTAGCTGTGATTAAAAAAAAAACAGGGTTAGTCCACCAAATATTGATTTCTGAACTCTTAAAACTTAATGAATATGAACTTGTTGTTTTCAGACATTTCTCAGTTTCTGCTAATAAATGTTCTAAATTACGATGGGCCCAGATTACTTTTTATAATATGTGGAGCACCTATGATATAATGCCCTATTATTTGCATACTTTAAACTGTTATAATTGTGTAGTAATTGTGTAATTATAACACTTGTTCAAAATTTTGTTAAATCATGTTAAATAATTTAGAAACTTTTCTAACCATAATTTTTATACCTTATTACATAATCTAATATATGTTACATTTTTAATTGGCATACAGAAATATATAAAAACAAATGAAGGCCAATCAATCAGAAACATTTCAAGAATTACAAAGATAAGTCTAAAAACATATACTCTGTCTCTGTGTTATTCCTGCCCTCCTGTTTGTTTGTATACCTTTCTTTGTATTCCTTTTCCAGTGCTCCAACTTGTGTCCATTTGTAGCTCCGCCCCCTCATTACCGCTGCCCAGGTGTTTCCTGTTTCTTGTTCCCTCCATGTGTATTTAAGCCCCTGTGTTTTCAATCTTAGTTTTTTGTCTTTGTTTTCAATCTTAGTGAATTCAGTGTATCTTCTGGTTAATCTGTTTGTCCTGTTTTGGGTTTATTTCTTTGCTTGTTTATCATCCATAAGACCTGACATTTATAACATTCAGAAAACGTTCTACTAACCAAGAATCGTTACATGTTTGTGACATATTTCCTTTGCTTTTGAGTCCAAACATCAGCAGTTGTTTCATTCTCCTGAATCAAATACTGCACTTTTAAATGTGTTTTTTTTTTTTTTTTTCAAAACTAAGCTTAAAACAGGAATTTGAGGGCTGCAGTTCAGGGGTCACGTGGCGTGGCGATAAAAAAACATGCTGAAGTAAAATATGTAGCACGTCTCACTTCTGAGAGTGCGGATTGACGCGTCAGGAAGGCCCAGAGGAAAAATAAAGTGGCCATAATGAATCTAAGAGGCATAATTCACTCCCATCCGACACGCTGGGGGAAAAGTCACGCTCTGCCGCACTCTCGGACCAGTGTCGGCAGGTGAAAGAGAGGCAAAGAGAGGCAAAGAGCAGCGAACGGCGGCGCGCGAGGGCGAGAAATCCCAATTACGTGCAGCCCGGCGTCATGCAAATGGCTGCCTTTTTTCATATATAGCTTCTGAGCGTTTTTTTTTTTTTTTTTTTTTTTTTTTTTTCGGGAGGGAGGTAAGTGCACAAATGTCTTAAATCCCCGCAGGAGGTGCAGGGAGCATCGAGAGGAACGGCTTTGTGTAGAAATGAGGAACACGTACACAAAAAAGAAGGGGAAAAAACGAGGAAATGAGGAAACGAGGAAAAGAGGAAAGGCGCGGCTAGCCCCTGCTAGCATCGGGGGCTTCGCTAGGAAAGGTAGGCTAATCAATTAATCGTGGCAGTAATTGGGTGTGGGTAAAGGCGTAATGCTGCAGCCTAATGAAAGTCATCCGTTGAGCGCATTCTCGCCGCTCGGCCTGCTGAACCCCCACCGTACACACACACACACACACACACACACACATCCACACACACACCGAGAGACACACACATCATCGGTTGGATCTCAGGTGCTTAGCCATGCAGATCTGTCTGACAGGCCCAGTACATCTCTGTCTGCCTAATTGGACAGTATAGAGTTGTTTATGGATATTGAAGACATTTAGGGCTCAGTCGGGGGGCTGCTCAAAAAATCATTAGCGCAGGGCCTCTGAAACCCACACTCTCCGCCGCCTTCCCTCTGCCCACGTGAACGGCAGCGCTACAAAACGCTCAACTCTGTCATCGGCACGGAAAGGGGGCGCTTGCTGTTTTTATTTTAACGAAAAAAAGAAAATTCTCTGTTGCTTATTTCCTAACGTTATAAATAAATGAACGAATAAGTGTAAAAAAAAAAGTTGGTAACACTTTCTATGAATGTCATCTCTATTAGACTCTATAACCACACTCATAACATATTATAATACATTCATAAGGCACACATATATAAGGCATGTAACGTGAATTATAAATATTTATAAAAAAGGCATAACCCATAATAGCCATGTTTATTAAGCATTATGACTTGTGATCATAATACATTATAAGCTGTGTTTATGATATCTATGTTAAAATATGTACCTGTATCTATTATATATATATATATATATATATATATATATATATATATATATATATATATATATATATTTGGCACAGTGTAAGAGACAGTTTGTCTGTTCAAATTATGTAGTAAACTAAAAATCGACTGGTGGAAACAGGAGAGTTGAGGTGCACATTGAATTCTGCGTGATTTGATCAGCCGTGGTTTTATGTTTTTCATTGGATACAATCCGGTTTAGCACCTGAACATCCCTTTCAGACAGCTTCCTCTTACAGCGTCCACAGTTAATCCTGTTGGATGTGGTTGGTCCTTCTTGGTGGTATCTCGCTGACATTACCCTGGATACCGTGGCTCTTGATGCATCACGAAGACTTGCTGTCTTGGGCACAGATGCTCCAGCAAGACGTGCACCAACAATTTGTCCTCTTTTGAACTCTGGTGTGTCACCCATAATGTTATAGTGTGCATTGCAATATTTTGAGCAGCAAAACTGTGCTCTTACCCTGCTAATTGAACCTTCAGAGGACATGGGTTTCTACTACATGAGTAGATACAGTTTTGGGAACCATTGCTGTGTCCTAATTTAGTTACAGAGCAAAGGCCCAATCAAATGCAAGCTGTGTGTCTATTGTCTGCCTCACATCCCCCCCCCCCTCCCCAACACACACACACACGTACACACACACATTACAGAAATGTTTCTACCCATCAGTGCCTTTACTTATCACTTTCTCGGTGACATTGAACTTCCCGTGCCCCGGCCGCCGAGACACATCTCTGAACTCGTACAATCACTCTTCATCCTCTCTAACAATTTAGTAATGAAGTATTGATTTCCAGATTCGCCTCTTATGGATGATATTAGATTTGGTTTGATAAACTGTGTCGAGGCCCCCTAATCTGCACTGTCCCTTTTTCCCCCCGCTGTCTGTAAAACAAAGTGCCACTGGAGAGATAATGACCGGGGAACATCGATGAACTCATTTCATCAATTTGTAACACTTGACAATGAAAAAAGGAGCCCATTTTTCACGAGCCAATGTCAAAGTTTATTGCTCAGGGTAGGGTCTTATTGGAAGCTCGACATCTCGGCTGTAATTTATGGGCCCCTGCATGCTGGTTACTTTGAAAGGAAATGTTTGGATACAGCGAGGATATTAGTGTTGCACCTGGGCTGGCTGCTTTTGCGTGAGGCCACCAGGGATCCATGCATCACGTCAGCAAATGCAACAACAACAACAACCACCACCACGACGAGGGCGAAGCGCGGAGGCTGCAGCCGCTCGGCCCTTAGGAAGCCGGGGGAGGGGGGCTTATGACATGCATAAGTCATGAAGCGATGCTCCATCTTGGTCAGGCAGACTGCTGAAAGAACAAAAATAATGCAGCCTGCGCCCCGTAGGTAACAAAAGGTCCTCGTTACCGGACTTTAGTGGCGGTCTGGTGCACGAGGCCCGCCTACCTGCCCTCAACAGCAGAAACCGTACAACACAGCACCACTTCAGCTCTAAAATAATAAAAAAATAACACTTTATTTGACGAGGTTATCTACAATAGAGGCAATCAGTGTTGTAAAGAAAAATTTTATTATACTGCTATATATATATTTAGCAGTATAATTTACTTAATTAAGCTTAATGACGCTAAATTTCGTAATTTTATCTAAAAAACACTTTATTTTACTTTTTTTTTATGTATGGGGTGACTATACCTTCATCAAACAATATTCTGAAGGTTACAATAGAGGCAATCATTGTTGTAAAGAACAATCTTGTTCTTTAAAAAAAAAATATATATATATATATATATACAGCAGTATAATGTACTTAATTAAGCTTAATTATGCTTAATTTCTTTATTTTATCTATAAAGAAAACATGACATTTTTTTAAGATTCTGAAGCTTATCTACAATAGAGGCAATCAAACAATCTTGTTATTTAAAGAAAAATAAAATTAGTTTGATTTAAATAAAATTAAGCTTATTTTCGTATTTTATCTATAAAGATGAGATGAAACAAAAATATTAAAAAACACTTTATTTCAGTTTTTTTTAATGTATGGGGTGACCATACCTTCAGTGTAAAAAGATGTTGAAGGTTATCTACAATAGAGGCAATCAGTGTTGTAAAGAACAATCTTGTTAGCATCCATTACTACATCACTCATTAGCATGATTAATTAATTTTAGCGTACTGATAAAGCAAAGATGACAAAATGAAGCTTTTTTTTTCAGTATCACTTTACACACGATAAGGGTCTCAATTAACAACACTTAGGACACTAATAAACATCATCATATGGTCCAATTAATGTCTCAACTAATTGACACTAATTACTGCATTTAAATGAAATAAAAGAATGTTGTAAATAATAATGAATTGAGACATTAGTTCAACAAACTGTCTTAACTAGTGTGAAGTAATAATTAGTTAATTTCTTAATTAGTTCATTAACGTACCCTAATTATACAGTGTTACAATGTATTCTTTGCATACAGCATATTACCATATTTCTATCCCATGCCAGAAGTCGTGGGATACCAGTGTCCCATTTAAATGATCATGAAGTGTTTCCTAAGAAGACAGTTTGTATAAGTTTAAGTCGTGAGGTGATATCTTGTGGTGCCTGAAGCTGATGGATGACAGATGGATGGGACATTTGATTTCTGAAATTGTGCGAAAATTTAAGGCATAGGCATTACCACCCACAGTGGACAGTGCAGTGCAGTGGGTGGTAATGATCATGACCGGTGGCATCTGGCTAGAACTGTCCATGCACACAGACTCAATGCATTTAATGCATTTAATGCAGAAGGCCCCACACACACGTCCCACAGGTCAGTGCCGCATTCTTTAGCTTACAGCTTCAGTGGGATGTGCCAAAAAAATAATAGAACACAATACCAATGTCACTGTTTGTCTTTGTATAAATAATCAATACAGTACAAATGGAAATAGATCAAATACAACAGATATGATTCAACAGACTTCAACCTACTTCCGATTATATTAATTATAATATATTCTAATTATTTGTGATTTACCACATCTTGCCAGTGGGTCATGCCTCCTAATTGAGCCATTAATTAACTCTTATCACCTAGTTAATTATCAGATTACCAAAATAATGCCAAATTTCATGCCCAAGCATGTAATGAAAGGAGCATTGTAGGTGGTTTATACCAAAAATGTAATAAAAAGAATTAGTTGAGACAGTAATGAAGTTATGAAACAGACCAATCCTGCGTAACATTTTATAAACATTTCCTAACCTTTAAAAAACACTTTTACTATGGTAATGTTTGCCTCTGCAGCGCCCTCTTGGGTTCAACTGTGCTACAGGTGAGAATTATGTTTCTGTCTACTTTGCTGACCTGTCCAACCATCTGCATCTCACCGCTATCAGAGACACAATGCTGCTGCTAAATCTCAGCCAATCAGCTCTCGCTCCTGCCCTGCCTCTAAACCCATACATCACCCAGTGCCCTTTCCAAACTACTCCTCCCATTTTTTTTTTTTAGCATTTTTCAAATTTGAGGGTTGGGGTTTACAGTAGTGCTCCTTTACAGACTGTGTTAAAACATGGGAGCAGGGGGCGGCGAGTGGTCCAGTGGTCTAATGCGCTGCCACTATAAATGGGAGGTCGCAGGTTTGAATCCTGTTCATGCAGCTTGCCATCAGCTGCCTCGTTCCCTCCGGGTGGGTAGATGGCATGCGGTCGTCCACATACTTCTAGGGTCGCAGGTGAAACTGTTGATGGGGCTGCACAAAAGGAGTGGGACTATTGGCCGAATTGGGAGAAAAATTAGGAGAAAAAATGAAATAAATGGATATAAAAAAATTTATAAAAAATAAGCCTCTGTGCATCTAACCATTAAAAAACATGGTGGCAAAGTTATCTGTGTGGTTTCATTTTTATTTAGTATTATTATTATTATTATTATTATTATTAGTAGTAGTAGTAGTAGTAGTATTGTATATATTTTTTGAAAGTCCAATTTGACACATTTGCTACATAAAACCGATATAAAAAACTATATAAATGTTTTGAACCACTATTTGAACCACTAATCTGCTGTATATACACGAAAGTACCATTCATAAATTATTGTATATATATATATATATATATATATATATATATATATATACAGTATATATATATATATATATATATATTTTTTTTTTAAATAAAGTCCAATTTGACACATTTGCTATATAAAAAACAGTGTATTTCTGAACCACTACTTTCAGCACTAATCTGCTGTATATACATGAGCGTGTCATTCATGAATCAGTAGGCAGTGGACTGACACGAGTTCCCGACTCTAAAACACTGTTCTTTGAGATAATCGTACAGCCGGCCGAGCTGACGGACAGCCGAATCTCTTTAGCCTTTGTTCTTTATTTACGACAGCCGGGGCCGCTCCGCAGTCCGGCACGATTTCACAGGTGAGCGCACGCCCATCCTAAAGAAAAAGCAATCGAGGGGAGGCGGGGAGGAAGGGAAAAAAAGAGATAAAGACAGCGTTTCTGAAGTGTAGATGGATGATATCTCACTCAGGCTCTCCCCCGCCCACTGAAACCCCTCCACAACTCGCTTTCTCCTCATTCAAGCAGCCTCATTCATCTATCTCCCCTTTACCTGCTTCTCCATACAAACCATTAGCACAGCTAATGCCATTACATGCTTGAGGAGTCAGGCGGGCCCGCTCCTTTTCGTCTTTTTTAGCGCACGTTTGTTAGGCAGAGCTGCCTCCTTCCAGCTACGCGAGCCTTTTTCCCAGACTCTGGAGTCTCCAGCCCTGCTAGCAGTAATTTCATTCCCTCTCCCACCCATCCCCCGGAGATCTACATGCATAGTGCTTATCAACCGGATTACCGGCAGGTAAAGACACATAACCCAATTTGCGGCTCCTCGTTTCGGCTGTGTGTAGTATTCAGTGTCAAGGCGCATTAGCCCGTGCAGGGGATTGCTCTAGCCGTAGCGGCAGCCTCCTTTTCCAGCAGGAGCCTGACACAGGGGACGCTACTGCAGATCATAGGGGTGTGCCTGAAATCAATACTCGGTCCCCGAATGCAAATAAACGCAGCCTCGAGCTCGAATTCACTTCTAAAACCGCAAAGTACTCGACGAGCCAGCTGAAAAAAAAAAAGAAAGACAATAAAGAGCCCTGCATGCTAACCTGCTGCTGCTGCTGCTGTTTATTAGCATACCTTGGTAATGCCTTGGTAATGCATTTTTTTTTCTTTTTTTTCCCCTTCAGTTCTGTAAATAATAATAAATCAGTATTGCACTTTTGGTGGAGAGCGGAATGATTTTAGGTTTCATGGCTTAATTGGAGCAGCCTGGTGGCCAATCTTCATTAATTGCACATTATTGCACCAGTAAGAGCTGTAAGTGTGTGAAGGTTCACTTAGCAGCGTAAGAGCACAGTTTTACTGCTCAAAATATTGCAATGCACACTATAAGATTATGGGTGACATACCAGAGATCAAAAGAGGAACAAATTGTTGGTGCACGTCTTGCTGCTGGCGCATCTGTGACCAAGACAGCGAGTCTTTGTGATGCATCAAGAGCCACGATATCCAGGGTAATGTCAGCATACCACCAAGGAAGAAGGACCAACAACATCCAACAGGATTATTTGTGGACGCTGGAAGAGGAAGCTGTCTGAAAGGGATGTTCGGGTGCTAACCTGGATTGTATCCAACTCCTGTATATGTATATGTTTTGCTGGGGATCTCTGCACTCTAATGTCTCCTCCTTAGTTTCTCAGGGGTTCCTGGAATAATTTTCTCTTTTATAGGGGGGGGGGGGGGGGGTCCTCTGTTATTTTATTACCATCCGGAAAGACCATGTAGGAGACATTTTCTAAGAGAAAATTACAGGCTGAATTACCTACTGAACTCTGAAAAAAAAGTGTGTATTTCTTTACTGTTCATTCATATTTACAGTATTTGAGTAATAAATCAGGTTAAACTGAAACTGAACAGTCGATAGTTGGGTCGGAATGATATTCGAGTAGTTGGTTTTCACCACAAGGGAACTACTCCAGATTTTATTTGGGGCCAGATTAAGACCACTTCCTGTAGCCCATCTCTGTGTGGTTGATGGTCTGGATCTAAGTGTGATTACAGTATTTAAACCTGATTAAACAAATTATGATTATGGCTTGATGATTGTTATGGCTTACAGCTTTTGAAAACTCAGAATCTCAAAAAAATAAGAAAATTATGGAAGACTGATTGGTACTTTTGGAAGTGTGGGCAGGCCAAGTATGCCTAGTCCTGCTGAAAAATGAAATCCGGTTTCCAAATCTCCTCTCCAAACCATCACTGATTGGTGGAAACTTCACAATAGACCTTGTGCAGCTTGGACTGTGTGTCTCTCCACTCTTCCTCCAGACTCTGGTCTCTTGATTTACTTTAAATGAAATGTAAAATTTACTGATGATCAGTGATGGTTTGGAGAGACATGTCATCTGCCGATGTTGGTCCACTACCCATAATGCACTTCTTTATACCAGCTCCACTGTTCCAGCACTGTTCCTATAGCTCCCTGGCTCTCTGCACTTCAACGCAAGTGGCCACGAGTGCTGGCTCCTCCCACGGTTACGACCCACAATGCACTCCTCCATTATGGATAGCCCCACCGTCCGCCAGCTCTTCAGGCTCGGGAGGTCAGCCTCTCCCAGACGAGCGGCGCGCTGCCCTCTGTGGTGATTACTGATAAAGGATGACACGGCGGACGGAGACGGCAGGGAAATATTCACGAGGGCCCAATCTGAGCTTCTTCATGCTCTCGGCTCTCTCCGGCTCTCAGCAGGGGAGGCCTGGGCGTAATGTATAAATATAGGAGGGGAGACTACTTTCCCTCCACTTATGAGCCTCTTCATCTCCCACTCTCTGGCGAGGGAGCGAGGACAGAGGGTCGAGTCATCAGAAAAACGCAGGAGGCGTCTGGAACAGCCTGCTCTTCCCAAGTACTGCTGGAAAAGAGACACCATTTCACAGCTCTGCTGCTGAAGAAAATGATACAGTGCGATTTTCAGGAGACGTCGACTGTTGGGAGTGTTGACTGTTGGGACAATGGGAGGCGAAGTGTCCGTAAAAGCTGTGTGTGGTCTGCTTTTCCTCTTAGAAGTCACAAAAGTGTTTTACAGTACATGTAGCTGTTTATAAAATGCTTATAAATATATAATGGGAATAAAATATGGGAATTTAAAACAAGACTATCTTGCCGGAACTCTTCTCTCCATTGGCTGCATGGAATCATCAAATGGCATTTCAACAATAGGGAGGCTCTGGCATGATAGTAATGCTAACAATGTGGGTGGTAGTGATGCTAAGACATTTTTAATGAATTAGAAGCTGTTTCCTGCATTCTGGTATATTTTTTTAACAGGTTGTTAAAACACACCTAATGTTACCTACAATAAAAAAGGCTTAATTCAATGACTATTTTAGACTATTTTATTAGCTTATACTGATGCTGATTAAAAAAAAAAACATTGGTGGCACTCTACACACTTTCCACTAATGTGAAACCGCCTCTGTTCTGGTTCGCAAATCTAATTTTGTTGGCTACTATGTTCGCAGAGGGAACCGAAGAACTCTAGGTTCTTCAGTGTGGTCAGTTTCTTTGATTTTACCAAATTGGAAACCTCTGGAATATAATCAAAAAGAATATGGATGATCACAAACCATAAAACCACCAAACTGAACTGCTTGAATTTTTGCACCAGGAGTAAAGCAGCATAAAGATATCCAAAAGCAGTGTGTAAGACTGGTGGAGGAGAACATGATGCCAAGATGCATGAAAACTGTAATTAAAAACCAGGCTTGCTCCACCAAATATTGATTTCTGAACTTGGTGAACTATTGCAGCCTCAGCTTTCTGTTCTTGGCTGACAGAATTAGAAACGTATGTGATCTTCTGCTGTTGGAGCTTGTCAACCTCAAGGTTGGACATGGTTGGTTATGATGTGCATGCTGAAATGCTTTTCTTCTCAACAGATGTCGCTATTTCCTGCGCATCACTCCCACTTTAAAGTCTGTTGACTGATGTATAAGAGCTGGCTGACTGGTGACACTGCTGAATATGGTGGCCAACTTCACATATATTAAAGGAGACTATGGGAGGTTGGAATCATTGCAGGTCATGAGGAGGATTCCTTGTAAGTGGGTGGGATAATTGGGTCAACTAAGTTGGTTAAAATAAATAAATCAGCCAATCTGGCTCCAATAATCATGCCACACATTTAAAATTTGTATTTTTCCTGCATTTTACTTTAAAAAAATGTACTACACATTATAGCCATGTTTATTATGCATTGTGATTATAATGCATCATAAGCTGAGTTGTGGTTGTAACATGTTCTTACATCTGGGTTAAAATATTATACATCTGTCACTATATTATATCCCATGATGGAAATAGATTATACATTTATATACAGTAAGCTATTATTATGTATACAGCTCTGGAAAAAATAGGAAACCACTTGAGTTTCTGAATCAGTTTCTCTGATTTTGCTATTTATAGGTTTATGTTTGAGTAAAATGAACATTGTTGTTTTATTCTATAAACTACAGACAACATTTCTCCCAAATTCCAAATAAAAATACTGTCATTTAGAGCATTTATTTGCAGTAATTGAAAAAAATGGCTGAAATAACAAAAAAAAAAGATGCAGAGCTTTCAGACCTCAAATAATGCAAAGAAAACAACAAGTTCATATTCATAAAGTTTTAAGAGCTCAGAAATCAATATTTGGTGGAATAACCCTGGTTTTTAATCACAATTTTCATGCATCTTGGCATCATGTTCTCCTCCACCAGTCTTACACTCTGCTTTTGGATAATCTATATGCTGCTTCACTCCTGGTGCAAAAATTGAAGCAGTTCAGTTTGGTGGTTTGATGGTTTGTGATCATCCATCTTCCTCTTGATTATATTCCAGAGCTTTTCAATTTGGCAAAATCAAAGAAACTCGTCGTTTTTAATTGTTACTGTATATTTTACGATATTTAACTACTATTGGGCTTGTGCACCAAATTAAGGTTTTACATGTCTTTTTACATCATCAGTCAGGTCTTATTTATCTAAACATATTAATCTGCTACATCTTCCTGCCATTGTATACAGTATACACAGAATATTACACAATGCACTCATTTAAAACAGAGCAAACAAAGCCGGGCAGTGTGATAAGAAAGCTTTATTATTTATTCTAGCCAACCTTACTTACGAAACACTGCAAAAAAAAGGAGGAGGAGGAGGATGAGGAGGATGGTGTAAGGGTCTCTTTTTGTTTTAACGTTGGAGGAAAGTTGCGAGAGCACACGAGAGCACAGGAGCGCACCCGCGCGCACGCCTTCTGAAATATTAGGTTGTTAGCAGGCGCCATTATGAAGTGAGAAAGTGAGGCGAGCGGAGAGTGATTCTTTAGTGAGGAGGTGCCATGTCCTAGCCATCACAGTCCCGGCGCACGAGGGCTCCAATGGCACCTGAGGGGGAATCTCATGGCTGTCATCCCAGAAAGCCTCCTGCACTGATGCAGGCCTACCATCTGCTCTCCATATGAGATAAAAATGAGAGATTGTCTCCGAAAAGGCATCGTTCTCTCCCTCTCGCGCTCTGGAAAATCGTCGTTCTTCGCGTATTAGCGTTAGCGCTAGCATTTGAGATATATAGCAGTTGAAACAACAGTTTGGGTTTTAAAGAATGGAGCTGCGTCGCTACATTGCTACCTGATTTCGTAGAAGCAAATCATTTGACGTACAATAGAGGGTGTATACTTTGTCTTTTTTGTCCTATCTTTCTTTTTTTTCCTTTTTTTTTTAACGTAGCACTAGCTCAGCAAGCGTTTGGCGAAGGCGAAGGCAAAAGACGAAGACGAAGCAAAAAGCAGGGAAAGCAGGGTGGTGCCCTGCCAGGTCTACCCTCGCTGTAACTAACCTCTCTGCGTCTTTTTTTTTTTTTTTTTTTTTAGCGATCTGTGCAAATTATTATTATCCCCGAGCCCCCACCAAGCGAAAAAAGCATTAGTTCATGACATGGGGGAGAGGCGGAGCTAGGGGTGGAAAGAAAAAAATGAAAAAATGCTGTTAAAAAGAAAAAGAAGAGTCAAGTCGAGAGGAAAAACAAGGGAGATGGGCGAACGCAGAGTGAAAAAGAAAAGAAAGGTCCTTCAGGGAACATGGTGTAAATGAACTTCCAGGAATGACACAGGCGAGCAATGAGGCGTGGATAGAAAATATACGCCGCACATCATCGGATAGAGATGCCAGTGGAAATGGCTTCATTGAAGTGTCAGCCCTCATCCATCAATCAATCATCCGCGAGAAACAATAACGGCCGCGGCGATGGGGCGGCTTTTATGGGGCTTACTCATGGGTATCGGCAACAGCACTTAAGTGCGCCTCTGACACAGGCAGGGGGAGAGGGCCGAGGTGTGTGTCGCCAGCCAGCCAGCCAGGCAGGTAGATAGGTAGGTTGGGTTTGGGTGGGCTGAGGTAGGGTAGGGTAGGGGGGGGTACACTTAGCAGACGTGAAAAAAACGAAGAACGAAAAATAAAAGGACCCTGCGGCGAAAAAGAAAAAAGTAGACCCCCCACACCTGACCCAGAGTGAGAAAAGGCTGGAAAATGAAGCCGTGACACCTTCCATCCATTTCTCATCTATATGCTGGGTGCGGTGAATGTGTGAGGTCGCGGTGTTGTTTAGTTTATTGGAATATTTATGGAGAAATCACAGGTTAAAGCTGGAGCAGAGGTGCTGCACCTCAGGATGCACTCTTAAAAAAAGGAGTTCCTGAAGCTCCTAACGTACTGTACTTATGCAGGTCCTATAACTATATTAGTTTGGATGATATACTATCCCAAAAATAATTGTGAAATTGCGATGTACCATATAGAAAAAATAAGAACTTAAGCCAGTGATACAAAAATAAAATAATATCATAATAATAATAATAATAATAATAATTATAATGCAATAATGTAATAATAACGCGAAGCTGATGTCTGTAAGTTTTGGGATTTGGGGGATTTAGAGCCCTCTCTGGTGAGAATGAGTAATTGCACCGAGCATGCGGAAGAATCTTTTTTTTTTTAAACTGGGTGGGGTGTGATGTGGTCTCCTTTCAGAGAGGATAAATCAGATTCCAGGTTATGTTTAGTCAGAAAGAAAGAGAGAGAGAGAAAGAGAAAGAGAGAGAGAGAGAACTCAGTCAGAAACTTCACTTCAACTAGACACTTTGTTTTTACTTGAATAAGATACTGAATTCTAGATACTGAGTTTCCTCTTCTGAAGTCTCCAATGCTCCACCAGCCGCTCACATTCAGTAAAACTGAGCCAGACCTTTTAGAGTCTCTTTTAAAGGCTGTACGTGTGACGTAAGTCTGTAAAGACACGTGACATGGCCAAAAGAACTCACGCGAAAAGCGACCAACATCCCATTTTTTAGAATTAATATTATAAGCAGGGATGGTCATTCCAGCACACTGCTACCATTAAACACAAGATTGTGTCCCTTCTCCACTCAGAAATGCTTGGATAGCAAAGACAGTTGCTTCAACAAAAGTAAAATAAAGTCTGTTTTTAATTCCCTTAATTTCAGGCTAAACTAATCAACTGATCTGGTGTCCCAATACTTTTTCAATGCACAGCATTTTTAATTACATTTACATTTATGGCATTAGCCAATGTAGAGTTAGGAGTCTTGCCCAAGGACACCCAAGCCAGGGATTGAACCCTGGTCTCTCCTATCATAGCTCACTGTAGCACACTGGTAGGTGGTGGTGTTATCCACAGCATTGCTCCACAACAACCATAGCATATATATATATAGGAAGAGTTTTATTCTTGAACAAATGCAGAGAACAGTGTGGCCAATCAGAACAGAGGTTGATGCTTGTTGAAAAATGGTTAAAAAAGATTTTTTTTACCGTTTTTGCTACATAAAATAGACTCTACTCTCTAATTTGTGATGAATACACAATTTCCCAATTTTTTTTTTTTTGAAGCCTCTTTGCAATGATGCAGGATTTATATATTTAAAAAAAAAAATCTGGACATACTATTGAAAAAAGACGCTCCTTCACGTTTATCCACTTAAAAAAAAAAAAAAAGCTGGCTAAGCTGGCTAAGCTGGCTAAGCTAACAAAGTAGCGTTTAACTGAGCCTTCAAAAAAAGCGCTTTATCTCGTAACTGCGTTATCATAAAACTCGCCCGGACGCCTAAGGGAGCCCAGGCTTGTTTGATGAAAGCCACTGTTGAGGAGAAAAAGACTAACATTTCCGATATCTATCACTGCCGATCCACCTTTAACAATGGAGATGAAGATACCGCCTTAAATTATTGTGCCATTAGGGGCCTCCGCAAAACCCGAGAGCCCCCCGCCTGCCGAAGAGAACGAGCGAAATCTTTAAACGCAGCAACAGTCGCTTTTACTGTATGTACGTCTTTTGATTTCCCCGAACCGAGTCTCTTGATGGCTTCTCGGCAACATGAAACATGACACATCATCCATTATTCTGAACGTGTGCCTTGCTATCTTAGCCCGCTCCATATGGCCCTGGTTGTCTCCAGACACCCAAATCCCTTTCCTGAGGCCAGGGGCTGTTTTTTAGTGAGAGCCATTACATCGCTCTTCTTCCTCAGAGGGATCCGCTGACAATGACGAGCACTCGCAGCGAACGCCGTCTCTCCACCCCGCAACCTGACGCCCGATTCCCACTGTCGGATGGCGGCGAGCTCCTCTGGCCCAATTGCTAATTCATGCAAGTTTGACAATCTGGAGGCAACAATTAGCGACCACAGCAGAGCGTGGCATGAAGCACCTGCACGGCTAAAAAACAGCGCCCAAAATCCTCCTAATGACCTCCGTGTGCAGCATGAGGACTTCAGTCCTAGTATAAAAGAGGATCACTGGGTCCAGATTGATCCAGAAAAGCTGAAAGAAACTGTGAATACTTTAAAAACTAGGAATATTTGTTGCAAAATAAGGATTTTACAGTGGTGTTGTAAAAAAAACAAGATTTTTAAATATTTAAGGGCAGATTAATATGGAATTAACCTATTTAGAATTCTGTTTTACCAGTTTCTAAAGTTCTACAGTTACAAAAATCAACAAAACGTATTGCTAGTAGAAACTGTAACTCATAATAACCATACTGTATCTCAGACAAGTAAAAAATAGTTTTAAAAAATGTATAATACTATTTTTTTTTAAACTGTAGATATCTAAAATACTGTTTATGAGTCTCCTGGTAGAACTTTCAGAAAAAACACATAGTTTACATTGCAAAGGACGCAGGGTCTGAAAGGGTTAAATATTTTGCCCTTTTTTTTACTGTAAAGCTGTATGTTTTTTGGTACAGCTGCCATAATTTTATATATATGTGGTAATATATATATATATATATATATATATATATATATATATATATATATATATATATTTATAATAATATATATATAATATATTTTGTAAAAACTGGTAGTTTTTACTTCTAGACTTTCCACCAAAGGTATGGATATGATATAATAAAAATCTTGTGTTTTTTCATATTTCAGTTATAGAAAAAAATAATAGAATTAAATTTTTATTTTGTTGCAGTAGTTTTTTTTTATTCAGTTTTTGTCATACCGCCAAGAGTATCGTTATCGCGAAAATACCATGAAATATCGTGATATTATTTAAGGGCCATATCGCCCACCCCTAGTATGGAATTGTCAGAATGGAGCAGGCAGGGAGACGTGGAGGCGGAAGTAAGAGCAAGTAAGGGGGTATTTATTAAACAAAGAAACAAACAAGCAAAAAAATAAAGAAATAAACCAGAACAAAGGACAGATAAGAGATAAGGATAACAAACAATCAGGGATACTAACAAAAGAAACAAACGAGGAACTAAAACAAAACAGGGCAAGGAAAATAAACAATAAATAAACAGAGATAAACAAGGCGCAATAAACTAGGGATATAAACATGAGTAGAAAAACGACAGGGAAGTTGCAAAGACCGACGAACACAGACTGAAACACAAGGACTATATATATATATACACACAGGGAACACATGAAACTATGAACACCTGAGGAAACAGGTGACGAGGGGACGGAGCTACAAATGGACAAACCGACTGGAAAATTACAGGAATCTAATTCACTCTATTTGACTGTGTTAAAAAATATATATATTTTTTTTTAACTTTGTAAAGCTGCGTAAAGATTGTAAAATAATTAATAAATATATTTTTAACTCTAGAATCACCAGTCTGAGCTAAAAACCATTCAGGAGTCCTTATTATTTGTGAGAGTGTTCTGTTCGCATGTAATCACCGTCTGCTGAGTCCAGTTTGTGGCCTACTTTTCATCCTTTCCGTCCAATCAAGGCGCTTTCTCGGCAGCATATGCAGTGGTCTCCGAGGTTCCTCGGCGTGGATTGACAGTCTCTGCAGCAGATAGGATTTTAATGCACAGATAGCCACATATGTGTGCGGTGAAGGGAGTCTTCCCTGGAGAACGCCTCACAGTGGTTGCAACTCATGTAGACCGTCTCCGAATTCCTCTCTCTGCTGTATGTAAAACTGGATTCGTGTTTTTTTTTTTTGTTTCTGTACAGCTGAGGGATTGCTAAGGTAGGCGTGAAAGAACATTGGGAAGTGAATTGTGCACTAAACTAGCTGAAGAACGGGGAGGAAGAAAAGCATCAGCGCTGAAAAGTAAACAAGATGGAGAAAATAACTTGTTTAGTGATAGTGGCAAGCCGGCGAGGAACAGGCCCATTAAAAACCAACAATAGATGTGTTGTGAGTGTGT
This sequence comes from Astyanax mexicanus, assembly GCF_023375975.1. NCBI lineage: Eukaryota > Metazoa > Chordata > Actinopteri > Characiformes > Acestrorhamphidae > Astyanax > Astyanax mexicanus. The sequence continues at coordinate 3,868,562 of NC_064420.1, read as the reverse complement.
TGGTGTACAAATTGTGGGGTTAGTTTCTTGTTGAAAGCGTTGCACATCCAAAGAGTGAAATATAAACATCAGATAAACTCAACTGTACTGTTCTGCTCATCATTTTTGGCACACGTGAAGTTTAAATTTAAGTTTGTGAAATATCCAGCGTTTTTTGAAGCTTTTTACGGCGCCCCTCACATTACGTCATGTAAAAAAATGTGTGGCCATGCTTTATTAAGGCATGGGAACGAGATCCTAAAGCCTGGGAACAAGATACGTAAGACGTAAGAATGAGATTATTAAGGTGTGGGAACAAGATCGTTAAGGCGTGGGCACGAGTTGAGTTAATTAAATTGTATCCATTAAGTCGTGGCCAAAAGGTCCTTTAATTTCGAAGCTGTATAGAATGCGTACTGTCTGCGTCTGAGCCAATCAGCTTTTAGTATAAGAATTAAGAGTCCTTTACTAACAATTATGTCATAACTTCCTGCTAAAGACTCCAAAATATCACCATAATTCATTCAGAGTTCCCCTGGACATGGGGGAAAGAATAAAAATTAACAAGTAAACTGGAACGTTGGTGTGAATGGTGGGGAAAAAAAGTCAACATGCCATTATGCATGAAAACTACGATTAAAACCAGGGTTATTGTACCAAATATTGATTTCTGAACTCTTGGAACCTTTTATTTTTGCATTATTTGAGGTCTGAAAGTACTGTTTGTTATTTATTTCAGCCATTTCTCATTTTCTGCAGATCAATGAATTAAATGACACTATTTTGTTTATTTGGAATTTGGGTAAAATGGTGTCTGTAGTAGGGGTGGGCGATATGTCTCTAAAATAATATCACGATATTTCAGGGTATTTTTGCGATAACGATATACTTGGCGATATAGGAAAACTAAAATAATTCATTCATTTCAGGAATATAGTATAATAGTATAACAGTATAATCATAATGTGGCAAAATAAGTAATATAGCATAAAATAATATAATGCAGCAAATAATATTGCAGAATATTTAGTGCGTGCATATAAACTGCAAACTAAAACAATTATACAATAAATAAACCTAAAGCTTCACAGTAAATAATAGACTACTTTTAAGACAGAACAGCCCTATTATCACGATATGGATTTTTAATATCATGATATTTCCGTATCACGATATATTGTATATGATATAATATTGCCCACCCCTAGTCTGTAGTTTATTTTACTCAAGGATAATCCTATAAATAGCAAAATCAGAGAAACTGGTTCAGAAACTGAAGTGCTCTCATATATATATATATATGTTTTTTTCCACTTTTTTGCTTTGTGGGTAGAAACAGTCAGTGTAACAGTCCTACATTTACTGCGGCTCTATTATTGGTGCAGGTCTACAGAGGAAAAAAAAAAAAAACATCGTCATTCGCATTTTTTCCCTTTAACAAATCCTGCACCTCTCACAGCTCCAGCTCTAAAGCCTCGCTCCCAAATACTTCCAGGAGGAAATGGGATAACAACATGTGCCACGGCCCCTTGTTGCACATAACTCTAATTAAGATCTAACAGTGTTACTATTCATTCTGTGCATTACCTGCCGCGCGGGCCATTGTGTGCGGCCCAGAGCACGCGGCGGCGGATCCCTGCGTCAGCACAAAAAAGCAGCACCTCCTGGAGCGAATAAAGCGGGGGGCTCCGCCGACATAAATCTCCCGTCCTCAGGGTTCGACCCCCGGCCACAAAATGGCCTCTGCCACCTGCACTGCAAACAAGCTAACGGGGGGAAACAGCAGCTACGCGCTAATAGGGCCAGGCAATGAACACAAATCAGCGCGTGAATGGAGGTTATTAGAAAATATATATTTTTTTTAGATTATTTTATGATATTGTTGACGTCAAAACAAAAGCATGTAACACTATTTTGTTCTCTATTTTGATTTTTTAAGTACTAAGCTAGGTAAGGAGCTGTATAGCAGATTAGCATCAAAAACACTATGGGCCAAATGTATAAAATACACCACAAGATTTGTTCCACTCACACATTTACTCGTTCATAATGACGTTTACTGGCACATGATTTTGTTGTTTGCAGTTTCAGGCTGGAGCAGTATTCGCATTAGCCACCTACCATGCTAAGCGCTAACTCTTTTGTCGTTCAGAGGTGAGCATCATTGACCTGCAGCCTGCTGCTAACCCCGGCTAGCAGTGCTGGAGCATTATTAGCATTAACCAGAAGATTAACACTTTAAGAATATGTTTGTTAAAGAATTACAGTTTTGTTTAGCTTAGCTTAGCTTAGCTTAGCTTTCCTTAACTTGTTTACACCCCACCCCAAGCCTCCACCACCACCCAGCGGTGATACCTGCTGAAATAGAAGGAAAACATGGCAACACCCCTGTTCCTTAGTAGTGTACTACATAATGTGTCCAATCCAATCCAGTGCACCTTATCGAGGAAAATAGATCTAAAAATAGGCTTTCATTCATAAAAGAGGTTTGTACAAATACCTTTTGTTTGTAGATATTCTAAACAATCATTCTGACTAGTCAAAAAATATCTAGAGTTCTGCAGAGTTCTCCTAATCAATATGTGCTGCTTTTTGGTGGCTCTCTGCATTCACACACCCACAGTTTAATGGTTTATGTTTTTTTTCTCTGTTGAAATATGCAGTTATATAATCTGAGCGAACCAGCATGGCAACCCAAATCGACAGAACTCCCCAGCTACCTAGCTTTAAAGGCACTTCCATATACATTGCATGGCCAAAAAAAAAGTCTTCACCTGGATTTAAGTAAGTAAATGATGTGGGGTTGGTTGGTTGATGCTGCAGTTGGTCTGCAGGTTTAGGTTCAGCAACAGTATGTGCTGAAAGAAGGAATGAGTTCAGCTGACCACCTGAATTTTGTGCAGAGGTCAGACTCTACCATCATCAATGCTGCTGCAAGGTCTTGGTGAAAAATGAATGCAGAAAAACTGGATTAAAATAAATCTTGTGACATTGCAGAAGCTTATTAAAACAACGCCACAGTGAATGCGCCCCGCAATCAAAGATAAAGGTGGTCCAATTAAATATTTTTTTTGGCCAGGCAATGTTTAATAATATCAAAATGTTTTATATCAAAATGTAAAAAAAAAAATAATAAAACTCTCTCAGTAAAGAGACTCTTAACCTGAAAAATCTAAATTCTGATTTTAGAAAATCTTCATATATCGTGTGAAAACCTGTCCTTACTCATGTAGACAAATTGTTTTGGTGGTTAAATATGTTTACCCAAATCTTAGCTTCACAACTGTAGTAATAATAAAGTAAAGGCTAAAGAGTATAAATGTGAAATAAATGTCTTAAAAATAACTGTCGCAAAATCGCTTAATGCATAGAAGTCACAGTTTCTGTCCATCGTTACTGAGATACTGAGCCAAGAAAAACTAGGTTTTAGTAAAACACATTTGCTGAAAATGACTGTTTTTCTATTGCTGTTTCCAAATGCACTTCTTACACTGCAAAATTATTAATAGAAACATAATAGAAACAAGTTTGAATCAACAGCGCACCCATAAATATCAGAGGGTTAATAGAAGTAGACATATTCTGTCTGGTCACACAATAAGCAATAAGTCTAATCACAAAACTTTATACTGTAATCTATCAAAATATATACCAATAAAACATTGATGTACTCTGTGCTGGACACAGTGAGCCCACAGTGCTGTGTAGGAGGGAAAACAAATAAACAGAGAACACAGCAGGGGGGAGGAGTCTCGTGAATTGTTGATTTAAACGTGTGGAAGATTTTCTCATAATTACAAATAATCATAAATAATTGTCTCAAATGTAAAATGTCCCAAATACAGAAAAATAGGCTTTCTCTAAAATACAATGCAGACATTGTCACCAAAACACACACCAAAACACACACACACACACACACACACACACACACACACACACACACACACACACACAAAAGCAAGAGAAACACATGTAGCTTTGAATGGGATGCTGTATCTCTTAATATGTAAGTTATTAGTAATCATTTGTAATTATAACTTATAATTACGATACATCAGCTCACAGACGCAGCCCTTTTCAGATCTACATCACCCTAGGAGTGATGTTCGCGAAAGAGCGCCATCTACTGTACCCACCCAGAGAGAGAATAAGGCCAATTGTGTGCTCTCTCAGGGCTCTGGCAGCTGATGGCAAGCTGCATAACCGGGATGCGAACCAGAATGATTTTCCAAATCATACTAAAACTAAAACTATTCTACGAATGAAAGTATTCTATAATATAGTATTTCCAACACAAGCCAGGACAGGTTAGGGGACGCAGGAATTGTGTCACAGGCCAAAGTTTGAACTTCCTTTTACCCCCTCCAACCACCCCCATGCTTCGCAGATGCACCGAGAGTCTGAGAGGCTGCCAGGGTGACACTAAGTGAAATGCTCATTTTGTGTTTGTGATTATCGAGGCCCATGGGCGATATGCACTAATGTGAGCTAATGCAATAGATTACACAGCGAAGGCCCTGGGGAGAAGACAGCAAGCAGATGTGCTATGGTAAAAAAAATAAATAAAGAGGGGTGAGGAAAAAAGAAAGGGATGAAGAGACAGAGAGAGTGTGTGTGTGTGTGTGTGTGTTGCTCTCGGGAGTGTTTAATGTGCCAGAGACTGTCCCTTATAATTTACTGCCGTCAGAATGCACCATTGTGATGGGCTCTGCCACAAGCGTCACATCAGCCGTGCATGATGCAGGGCGCAGTCCAACGCAGAGCCGGGGCCGCTCTGCACAACATCAAAATGCCCCACGTCCATTAAAAAAGCATTACAGACACACTGGATCTGCTGCAGATCCGTCCCACTGTTTAATATTTCTCCAACTGTTGTTGTGATTTATTATAAAATATCGGCTTTAATAATACGTGCAGCGCAGGCCTTTTAACGCTCCACTGTCTAAAGCTCTGCTTTCAGTCATCCGAGTGTATCTGAGGCCATGCCAATCAGCAGTTTCCACCCTCACACAGGGGCATACTCTCTCCAAAGCCAAGCCTGACATCTTGTGGACACTCTGTGCCATCACACAATCTTTAGATTCTTTTTAAGTAATTAAGTTAAAAAATTAAAAAATTAAAAAAAATCCAGCCTACATTAATGAACACTGAACATCTTCTCATTCAGTGTCATCATTCTTTATTTGTGCATTTGATTTATTTTCTACATTGTAGATTTATATTAAAGACGAAAACAGTTAAGTGACATGTATGGAATCATGTAGTAAACAGTGAAAAAAAAAAAAAAAAGGTTTTTTCCTCCACATTAATCCCCTGATCTAAACCTGATGAACTAGATAAAAGTGCTACTTAGAAGAATCTAAAATATATTTGTTAAACATTTTGTGTTTACAGTCTTCTATAGTCTAAAATATGAAATATATTATGTTAAAAAAAAAAAAGAAAGAAAGAAAGAAAACACCTTGAATGAGAAAATATATGTCCAAACTTTTGACTGGTAATATATATATATATATATATATATATATACCATGCCAAAAGTCATGGGACAGTGGTAGCAAGTTGATTATGAAGTGTTTTCTCAAGATGGGATAAAAGATGGATGACATATACAAATATATACAAATGAATGACATATACAAACATTATTGTCATTTTATTACAATTTTATGTCACTAATATGATAATATAATAGCATAATCATAATCAAACAGATGTAGACCTTTTGTAGACAAATTGAGAATAAATTAGTATTGGAATATACTGTAAAATTTAAAAAGTTTGGACACACCTTTTCTTATTCACTTATATATATATATATATATATATATATATATATATATATATATATATATATATATATATATATATATATATATATATATAATATATATACTATAGTTTTGTGTCAAAATAGCGTAAGAAAATTATCATGTCAGGTTGAATACTGACCAGTGTGCTCATGGCAAGGCAACATAACATTTAATTTCCGAGGTTGTGTAGACATTTAACATTCCTAGATCCACAGTGTCTCATGGGGACCAGCTGGAATTAGATCATAGAAAGCTAAATTACCACCCACAGTGGAGTGAGTGGTAGTGATTACACATGTAATCACTACCGGTCTTGACCAAAATGAACCCTGGTCTGAGTTATCTGTACGTGCGACAGCACTTTTCTACATATGCTTTCAAACCAGTGACAGGAATCTAAGGCAGGCTAATATCAGCCTTCCCTTATAGAAGAAAAGCATTTAGGTGTACTTTTTTTAAAGTATATTTTCAACAATTAACAACATATAACAGCGAGACTGGAGCAGTATTAGCATTAGCTGCTAACTGAGGTGAGCGCTACCTCCTTCATAGTTCAGAGGCGAGTATTAATAGCAGGCCTGTAGCCTGCTGTTAACCCCGGCTAGCACTGCTGGAGCAGCATTAGCATTAGCATTATTCGCTAACGGGCACTAAGCACTGGTTCTTTCGTCATCCAGAGGCGAGTATATCGGACAGTAGTAGGACTAACAACTAATATAAAATAAACTAAAATACACTGTAAATTAACTACAGGCAAGCTTTTCTAGTGACTAGTACTAAAGCAAAATGTCATAATTCTCTTGAAAAAAAAAAAGTGGCATGATCAAAACCAGAGATAAACAAAAAAAAAAGAGACGAAAGGACCAAAAAAACAGCAATACACACAACTGCTTTATTTCGCAACTGAACAGCCTGAAAATACACTTGGTCTCAGTTTGACAACATGGTTAGAAAAGTTCAAGAACCAAATAGAAATCTGAAGACCAGAATGCACGTCTGAACACTGTTAAATTCTCGTGGGTGGAGTGGTTTGTTGCTGCGTTGGTCCCTGTAGGCCCAAAAAATGAGTTTCTTTCTTTCTGAAATCTCACGGACTCCATACTCTGCACAGTTTGTGTTTCATACCCTGCTTCCTGCAGCGCGTAAAAGTCCTACTGGGCCTGAGATCCAATGCTGAATATAATAAATTCACAAAAAAAAAAAAAAGGAAAAAAAAATAATAAAAAGGGAGAACATTTTGTGAAAAGTGCAGAAAAATAAAAATAAACACATTATTATGGGGAAGGAAGAAATCGAAACAAATACATATTTACACAGAGCACACATCGGTGTAAACTCCATTTTCCAAACTTATCTAAGCAAAAACAAAAAAAAACTATACTATTGAAATAAAAAAAAAATACACAAAAAAAGTGAAGAGTTACCAGTGAGAGAACTCACTCAATGCACGCAGACTCAATGCACATAATCATTACGACTACTCTGAACCACTGAAGTGTCCAGAATGTTAAATATCGACAACAACAAATTCTCTCTCTCAGTTTTAAACAGCGGCTGAACAAAAAAAATAAGGGAAGGGAAAGAAGCGACTCTCCTGCCTTGTCTTCCAGTGGAACAGCACAAGAAAAACCAATAAGAACCTTTTTCAAGTTTATATCAGGAAGAGTTTCTGACAAAAGTCACGACTGAGCCCCTTAAATATATATAAGCAAATAAGTTAACAAATGAGATGCAGAGAATTCACACATCCTTAAAAAAAAAAAAAAAAAGGTGGAGAGAAGGTAGTTTATGGAAAAAAATATATATATATAAAAAAAAGAAAAAGAAAAAAGCAGACCACATCAGACAGGTCAGTAGATAAAGCCACAGTCAGACCACAGCTCTAGTGATGCCCTTTTACAGCTCATCCCATCATTTTTGCCACACAAGCATCCACAAACCTCCACAGGCGGAGCGAGACGACGTCGGCTAGGAAATAAATACACATCCTGACATGATTCTGCAAAAGAAATATGGATAATAATAACAATAACAACAACAATATTAACTACAACTAATAATAACATTAGAGAATAAAAAACAAACAAACAAAAAAAAACAATACAACAAAGTAAACATTCAGATATTGTGTGAATATTGTAACAGTAAACCGAAAAAGAACGCCCTCTTCTACAGGGAGTTGTTTTAATCATCATCATCATCACACAACTAAAACAAAGGACTATGTCACAGTTATATAACGTCCATCTGAGGTCATCCTGAGGAGGATGGCATATCGGGTTTTTATTTTGTCACAGTAAAGAGGCTCTATGCAAAACCTGCATCAAACAGAGGCCCAAATCAATCAAATAAACAAAAAATACAAAAAAATTAAAAATAAAAAAAAGAAGGAAAAAAAAGTACAGAAGTACACAGTACATCACCATTGCTTCATGCGTCTCAGTCCCGAGACAATACTACACAGCAGCAGCAGCTGCAGCAGCAGCTCTCGCTCCTCTGCACCAACAGGAATAACGTAAAACTCTCCGAAAGCTGCATGGCATTAAGAGTAGAAGAGTAGACCCTTGTTTTCACTCAACAGCGTAAACCGTAAATTGTAAATCGTAAATTGTAATAGAAATGTCTTTACAAAAAAAAACATACTTTATCGGTTTCGAACAAGTCGAGTCAAGTTCCCCTATTTTTTTATTTATTTATTATTTGGTCTGTGCTACCTTTGTGTGTAACAGCATTCCGATCAAGTATACAACAGGCACTTTTGTATTGTGTTAGGCATTAAGATCGATGCAAGACCCCCCCTCGATCAGCGCTATATATTTATATTTCAAGTTTCAACATTTTAACAGTTCAACAGTTCAAGTTTCTGACCGATTGAGGATACGTTTAAACAAAAAAAAAAAAAAAAAAAGGAAAAAAAAAAAAAAAAGGAAAATTGGGTGTAAAACTAAATTATAGTAATTTATAGTAAAATAAGAAACGGATGATTTGATGAAGATGATGAAAAAATATATATATTTACTTTTTTTTTATTTTCTCCTGTGATCTGATGATCCAACCTACTTATGTTAGAAGATACAAAAAAAGAGAGAATTAATTATTAGAGAATTGATTAAAGATGTGTTTTTTGTTGTTTGTTTGTTTCATATTCTCTGAAACTTAGAGGCAGAAATGAAAACGATACTTTGAGACTGAGGTAAATTTATGACTAAAATTGCACTGTTTAAGTTTATGATTAGAAATATAGGACTAGAATGGCACTTTTTTACTTTTTAGATAAATTGCTTGCTAGCAGTGCTTTTTTCATTTAATTTTCATATTAAATGTATTGTGCTTTGTTCGTTTGTCTGGAATGAAAAATGAAAAAGTAGAAAACTTATACTAAAGGGAAAACAATTAATACAATTTAATCAAGTTTTACATCAAATTTTCGTCAAATTTACGCATTTAGCCTCAAACGGTCAGAAACTTTAATTGAAAACAGTACACTGACCCCCTTCCTTCCCTCCCTCTCTCCCTCCCTCCCTCCCTTCCTCCCTAAAGCATCTGAAAGCGATCCTGAAAGCAGTTGATACAAATGCATTCAACGGCTGTATGGTGTAAGCTGTGTGGAGTGCATAATCTTAAAGTTCGTGTGTTTTTTTTTGTGTGTTTTGTGTTAAGTGCAGTACCGCGTCTGTAAGCTGTTGACATAATGGAACATTATGACACATGAAAAAACACATGACAACACTGTTCAAGGCCTGATCCCAAGTCAGTCTTCTCGCTCTGCTTCTTTCTCCTGGCCAAGGCCGAGATAACAGACGAATGGCTCCCCCTCCACGTCTACCAGTAACAGTAACGTGTCTGTCCCTTCTTCTTCTTCTTCTTTTTTTGTTTGTTTTTTTTTTTGTTTTGTTTTTTTATAGTAGTTAAGTAGTGTCTGGAGGAGTGAACATGCATCAAGGGCACGTCCTTGTGTCTCGTTCGTCAATATATTAAACCTTTCTTCCAGTAGTATTTCCCGTGGTTGGAGCTGGTGCAGTGATTCTATCCAAATATTTCAAACCTAAGGAACAAAAAGAGGAAAAAACAAAGAAAATCAGCTTTTAAATCTTTAAAACCAGAACAATAATCAATAATCTATAATCAAAATATAATTGCATCTGCAAGTAGTACAGGGCCATCTCAAAAAATTAGAATATCTTTGAAAAGTTACTTTATTTCTCATATATTATATAGATGTATTACACACACAGATTTTAGGCATTTATTTATTTTATTGTTGATGATTATGGCTTACAGCCAATGAAACCCAAAAATCAGTTTATCAGAAAATTAGAATATTATATAATTAAGTCCAATTGGTACTTTTGGCAGTGTGGGCAGTGTGCCAAGTCCTGCTGGAAAATGAAATCCACATCTCCATAAAAGTTGTTTTTGCGGGAAAACAGAACTGCACTGACTTTAGACTTAATAATAAAACACAGTGGATCAACACCAGCAGATGATGGACATGTCTCTCCAAATCTCTGGAGGAAGAGTGGAGAGACACACAGTCCAAGCTGCTTGAGGTCTAGTGTGAAGTTTCCACCAATCAGTGATGGTTTGGAGAAACATGTCCATCATCTGCTGGTGTTGATCAACTGTGTTTTATTATCAAGTCTAAAGTCAGTGCAGTTCTGTTTTCCTGCAAAAACAACTTTTTTTGAGATGCGGATTTCATTTTCCAGCAGGATTTGGCACACTGCCCACACAGCCAAAAGTACCAATTGGTCTTATATAATATTGAGATTTTCTGAGACACTGATTTTTTTGTTTTTTATTGGCTGAAAGCCATAATCATCAACAATAAAAGAAACAAACGCTTACAATAGATCACTCTGTGTGTTTAATACATCTATATAATATATAAGTTTCACATTTTGAACTGAATGACTGAAATAAAGTAACTTTTCAAAGATATTCAAATTGTTTGAGACGGCCCTGTAGAAGTAGTAATATTAGTGTAAAATTTACCAGTGCCAAGTTCTAAGAGCTGGCGTCGGGAGGAGCCGGCCGGCTGTTAGGCAGCGAGCTCTGGTGACTTCTCCTCTGACTGATGCTAGCTGAGTAATGAGGTAAGACCAAGGGCCTGCTCCCTGGGGAGACGAGCACATATATACGGGCGTTCATTAATGACACAGGGCCACACCGCAGCCACCCTCCAGATTTAATAAGAGAGACATGACCGAGTTAACCATCGCTGAGGTCGCGCCACCCATTACCTCAAAAGTAGTAACCCTTTAAAAGTTCACCCCTATTAATTTATTTCTAAAGACGGGAGCAGCAGTAATTAATAGCATCGCTCGCATCGAGGGTAACCGGCCGCTGATCAATACCGACGCCTCTGAACTCCCTCTGAGACTCGGTTTAAACGCTTCTGAGAAAAACAAACGCATCGTTCTACATAGAAAACAAGTTACAAGGCGAACTCTTGAATGTTAAGGGGGGCAATTAAAGGGAATGTGTGGCGATACTGGGAATAGAGGTGGGCGATACGGCCCTTAAATGATATGATTACATGATATTTCAGGGTATTTTTGCGACAACCATTTTCTGGGCGATATGACAAAAAATTGATTCTTTTTAACTTAATTAATTTTATTTAATATAAATATAAGAAGAAGAAAAAACAACAACTATAAACATTTGTCTATTTGGTAACCAGTAACTTACCCAGACTTTGATTTTGTATGAAATAATAATCTAATATAATAATATTAAAATAACTACAAAAAGTAACAAACAATTAAGTAAAAACAATAAAAATACTCCAGCAAACAAATACAAAATATACTGCTGGACATGGATTTTTTGTGTTATTGCGTGAAATTTTTTTTGTGATATTACTGTATTTGACCGGATAAGGCACATCCGTTGTGGCAAATAATTAAGGCATACACAGTATATAAACTTAAATAAACGTGTACCACATTATGTACATTATATTAAGTTTTGTATCACAATATTGAACACAGTTTGGTTTTTTTTGCAATATACTGACACACAGACAAAATTAATTAGCAGTGGTTTTCTTCCTTTCCTAAAAACCGATGTACAGTACAGTGATTTATATTCCATTCCATTCCATTGTCTAATGCACATCATCCAATTTACCAGGATTTATCACACAAAATGAACTGCTAAATCAGTTTTATCAACTTATTCTAAAAGATATAGACTTGTCTAAAGAAGTTTTTTGCTGACCTTGCTTTTAGATATTGTTTTTCTTATTGAAAAAGAGAGAGTACACTAAAGTGTATGGCCACAATATTAGCTTAGTTTAAAAACAGCAGTTTCATAACTAAAAATGTAGGAGTTCAATTTGAATGTATTATGTAGTTGTATTATTATGCAATTAAATCACCATATTCGCAAAATAAAATGTTTGATGAGCAGATTATTACAGAAATAATAAAAATAAAAATAATAATAATACTTGAGTTTTAACCCTTTTACACATTAATTTTCAGAAAAGTTCTGGATCCCCATGAATTAACCAGTTACAGGAGTATTGTAAATGTGTAAAGACATTAAATGGCCACATGGGGGAGCTAATCAATTAAATAGGGTAAAGCTGTGATAAATCCATAATATCTGCTTATTTAGGAGTATTTTATCATCTTCAGTAACACAGGTGTTGTGAAGTATCGTAAAGAATTGTCTTATGATTTATCGAGAAACTCACAGAATCACAATAATCGTGAGATCATTGCTATCGTAGGCCACATATTGTGATAATATAATATCGTAATATCGTGGGATACCCTGCCATTCCCAGCTCTAGTGAAAACGTAAAAAAAATAAATAAATACTATCTAGAGTCTGTTTATCATAAGAAAAAGAGGACAAACCCTGGTCACTTCAAGTCAAAGATGTTGAGGAAGCACCTTAACATTAGCTTTTTTTCTCTGGTAACAGAGAAGTAGAGAAGTATTCCTCTTTCATTTCTATGCAAGTGACAACTAGTCTAACAAGTCACTCTCAGGACAGTATAACTGTTGCCTCATTGCCTCATGGTTGCACTTACCGACGCTGGGTGAATTCCCAGGAGTGTGAGCCGAGCCTGCCACAACAGGCTGGTAGAGCGGGGCCAGGTCGCTGGGAGTGTAGGAGCGCAGGAGGTTGATGACGTTCCAGTCTGCCTCGACGCTGCTGCCGCTGCCGCTCGGCACTGACGGAGCCACCCTGACAGGAGCAAAGGGTAGATTCCCTTGCAGTACGCTTTTCACATTCCTGCCTGAGGGCACGAGTCGACTGAACTCATCCCCAATCCTTCCAGCGCCCTGGAGAGGCTCCGCGGGCTTTAGCCTCTTGCTGGAGGGCTCGCCATAATCCATTTGCGTCAAGCTCCTGAAGCGGTCTGAGAGACACAGCCTGGCCACATCCGACGGCCAGATCACACTTGTTCTAGAAGAAAGCGCAGGCTTCTGATTGGACGTCCCTCTGTCCACGACCGCGGGGGAGTTTAACTTTCTGCCGGGATCCACCGCCACATCCGGGAACCTGGGCGGAATGGATGCAATGGATCCTTCGGGAAGCTTGATTCTTTGGGTTCCCTGCAGGTGGTGGTCTCGTCTTGGCTCTTTAGCAGGCGACACCTTCAATATCTGAGGAGGTTTCTGTGGCTGGACTTTCTCCACGGATCTTCCAGCTTGGGGTGGTGGTGGTGGTGATTTGGTCCGGCGAGGGTGTCTCCTGTTGATGTGAGGTAAAGGACTGACATCTTTGCCCTCAAGAGCCGGAGGGCATCCAGTGTACCGTTTCAGCTTGAGGGGAGGCCTGTAGCCATTCTTCTTCATGTCCAAGTTCTCCTTATGGATGAGCTTCTTGTGCATGAGCAGAACCTCAGGGTAAAGGGTTTCGTACGGGCAGGACTTACAGGAGTTGGTCGGGAGCAGGTTCCTGGGCACTGAGGTAGCAGAGATGGATAAAGACACTTTAAAGGAAAGGTTTAACGGTGCAGCATCTGCAGACTCTTTACTCTCAGTCTTAAAGCTGTTCGGCAGAAGGCATTTCACACGCGCCTCCCCAGGAGAAGGCGTATAAAGAGCTGTAGTGGACATATTCCCACACTCCTCTTTGACACGGATGACAGAGCTGGCAGTAGTGATGACGCCTGGCTGGCCGGGCCCTACTTCCTGTTTGACGACGGCAGAGGCGGGGCTTGGAGCAGGCCACTGTTTAGGTGGTTTAGAAGCTTGCTTGTCATCAGTGTTTCTAGGAGACTCTCGGCCCTTGGTAGGGATGTTGGGGATTTCAGTAAAAGGCCTGTCTTTGTGACGCCTGTCCAGGTGATACCTTAGAGAGGTTTTCTGAGCTGCAGCATAGTCACAGTAATCACATTTGTAAGGCTTTTCACCTGAAAAAAAAAATAAATAAATAAATAAAGTTAGACAATTAGCACTCATTCTTATTAAATAGTAGCTTGTTTATTAATCTTATTTACAGGGTTCATATACGTTTTAACCAATACATTTCCATTTTTTTTCATGAGTTATTCATGCCTTCAAGACAAAAAACTATAATCAAAATTGATTTTAAAAAGGTCTAAAATGAATCAGATAAAATTAATCTGACACTCAATCTTTAATAATAAAATGTGTGTCAGATCCTGAGAGCTCCATTGTGTAGGGCTAAATTACTGAATTAACTCTGAGCTAATAAACTGAAGTACAAAAGATTTATGGACCAAATTTCCATGACTTTTCCTAAACTTTCTGGTTATTTTTATTTTTCCAAAACTTATCCAGGCCTGGAAATTGCTATTTTCCATTTTTTCGTGACTGTACAAACCCTGTATTAAGTGCAAACATACAATAACAGTCTTTAATAGACTGTAGGGAATGTAGGGCGAAAAAATAATCACTTAATTCAATACCTGTATGTGTCCTGAGATGAATATTGAGGTAATAGTTGGAACGAAAGGTTTTTCCACAGTAACAACACTTCCTTGGAGCAAGAATTTTCAGTTTCATTTTATGCGAGCCACCTTCACCTTTATCTGTCAGCAAAAAGTAAACAACACATTTTTTTTAGTCCACTTCCTCTTCCCTTAAGTTAGAAAGTTATTTAAGGGCAAGCAAAACAAAAGCACAAATCTCTCTAAAAAAAATCATCCAGAAAAAACATGCTGAAATGTTCTTAAATAACCAGAAGAGGGAGCTGTTGCTGAGAATGTGGCTTTGTTGAGGAGCCACACAGAATCAGATTAAAACAGAAAGTGAGAGGCAATTTAAAAGAATTACCACACCATATACTGACGGGAAACTCGATCAGATATCCTCCTCTACTACTATTCTCTACTATAGGTCTTTGTATAGAAGAATAATATTATTATTCTAAATACTCTAACTTTTTTAAATCTCTAATCATTACTATTTGTTAAACTGTACCATTCAAATGAGTTATAAGCAAATAAATGAATTAATAAATAAAAAGCTTATTAGACTTAGACTTACAGACTTAAAATCTCCCTTTTAAACGCTGTAAATGCTTGTATAGCTCTTACAACCCAAGACCAATTATTAAAGTTTGATGCTCCTCTATTCACTGAAAAAAATATATAAAACAATTAAAATGATTAGAGGGTGTTAGTTTGGATGTTAACTGTTTTCTGAGATAAATGAATCATATATATTTTTTTTTTTTGCATTAGAATGACGTTTTGCTGTTTTTATATGGTGTGCATACGAGATGATGTCATTTCGTTTGCCTCACACGAAACATTACAGTGACTAAAACTGCATCAAGAATAATTAAATAGTGTACATTTTTATTGCTTTTCTTTTTTCTGTGATTAGTAATCATTTATTTAAAAGCCTGAAAAAAAATATATATATATATACGAATATATACAGAAACATGAGACACTACCTGAATGAAAAGATTCGCCAGCTACTCCTTCTTCAAATCCGTCCTCAGAGCCGTCCTCCACTCGGTCCAGAGACGGACTGCCAGACGAGCCCACGCTCTGAGCCCTCCCTTCCACAGGAGTCGTGGGGCTCTCCGCTCCTCCCCTTTCTTTCTTATGAACTCTGGAGTGAAGCACCAGCTGATGGTAGGTTCTGAAAGTCTTTCCACACTCCTCACAGTCTGTGGGCTTGTTATTATTAATATTATTATGACCACTATTACGTATCAGACTCTTCTGATCCGGCAACGGCGAGGGCGTCTCCCGGCCATTGAATTTGGGCTTCAGCTCGTTTCTAAGGCCCCTCCTTACCGGCTTGTCTCCGTTGCTGGAGTCCCAGATAGAGCCGAGCTCTTCTTTGTCGGAACCGAAATCGTCGTTGTCGGAGTTGGAGTCTATGTTGAGCTCCTTGTTCAGATTGGGGCCCACAGCTATCTTGCCTTTAGTGGCCAGCTGCCAGGCCTGGTAGGTGTTGAAAGGGTCGAGATGCGAGATCCAGCGTCCTGATTGGCTTTGGTTTTGCACAGCGCTTTCTTGACTGGACGCGGGACGCAGCTGGAGGTACTGCAGGAAGCCGTCTTTGGAGGCGTGGGACTCACTGTCGTGGGACTCACTGTCGTGGGACTCCACAGCAGGCTCGCTTTCTGCAGAGACGTTCTCCTCACTCAGCTCTGCTTCTCGACTGTGCACTTTACTGTGCTCGGCTAGCACCTCTTTGTTGAGGAAGAAAAATCCACACACCATGCACATTTTGTACGCGGTGACTGCATTTGACTGCGGTTGTTCTTGGATGACGTCGTTGATGGTGACCGGTGCTTCCGTGTCCTGGTTCTTACTTCTACCCCCTGATTTTCCATGTGTTCTCATGTGATTCTTCAAGAACCAGGGCTCTTTAAAGCGTCGCCCACACATGTTACAGCTGTAAATGAAGGAATCCTTGTGCTTCCTCATGTGAGCCTCCAGCTCAGCTGCACTTTCAGTGGCCTGACCACACACTACGCAGTCCAGTTGTTCCTCAGGCTCTGTGGGCAGGCAGGACTTGGAGCAGGCTCTTTCTCCTGGGGTTAAGAACTCAGCCTCTACCCTGAGCACAGCTGGGGCGTGCAGCGTTGTCTGGTGCTGTGCAAAGAGGTGTGGTCGAAGCTCTTCCTCATTCTGAAAGGTCTGGTCGCAGAACATGCAGTCCAGTGGCAAGCTGCCTGCCGTCTGCGCCATCTGCGCCATCTGAGCATCCGTCTTCTCGGCTAAACTGATGTGGGGGGTCATACTCGAGCTAGAACCAGGCATAGTAGCACTACTGTGGTTCAGGATATCATGGCCTAGCCCATCAGGACTTTCCACATACGGCATGAGTGGGTGGGTTGGCATGACAAAAGACAGGCCTTATCAAACCCCGTCAGCTTAATAAAAAGGGCAGGAAACTATAGGATCTATTTAGATGAGTCACTCTCATCTAAAAGTAGTTGAAAGACAACAAAAAAAAAAATCAACAAAGAGTTTTCTAATCGTCTCGACTCTTCAGGGGAAACACAGGCGGTTTTCAAAGGAAATTCCAAAAAAACGGGTCCTCAAAGAGCTTCACCGTACCCCTACAATAAAACATGACGAGCTGCACACAAAGCAGTTCAGGCTTGCCGCTGGTAGGCGTGCACACTCGAAATCTCTTCAGATATCTCGTGATTCACACAACGGAATTACGTCCTGACAGGCAGAACCTGAAATGAAATGAGAGAGAGAGAGAGATAGAAAGAAAGAAAGAAAGAGAGAGAGAGAGAGAGAGAGAGAGAGAGAGGAGAGAGAATGTCAGGTGTGGCCTCTTCCAAAGAACATAATACACTCACAAGTCTGAACTACAGATAATAAACAATACTACTGACAAGCTTTTAACAAAAAACTAACCAAAAAGTGTAGATACAATATAAGATTTAAATATGTTTATAAAAAAAGGGGGCAAGACAAAATAACGCAACACATTATTTAAGTTCATATTTAATTACTGAAAAACCCCAAATGCTGGAAATCAAAAGTTGAGAATGTTTCTTAACGTATTAAGGCTCCAGTTAGCCTGTAACGTTATAAAAATAATGTTTCAGGAATGCCTTGAAAACATTTTGCGTAATAATGGTCTGCATCACAAAGTGATTCGAACGTTTAATATGAACATTATGAAAATGTTAAAAGTAACATTCCCAAAGTTAAAAAAAAAAAAAAATTAAAACACTGACACAATGAAGTTGCAGTAACGCTACCAGAATGTTTAAAAACGTTAAATAAAAACTTATTTTCGCTGCCTTTAATATCTTCCATTTTAATTTTCTTAGCAAGAAAAGCCCATTAAAGTGAATGAACCAGTATATAGACTGTTTAAAAATTAGTATCTATTTAGGATGTCTACTATTGATTTTTCATTTTTTTTTTTTTTTTTTTTAAAGTTAACTGATCTTCAAAAGGGTATAAATGCATTATATTTTTGCTATAACAGTTGCATAAAATGGACTTAAACTGACAATATTGCAATTCTTTTTGGGATAACATACTGTTCAGGTAAAAATATGTAAATTAATTATCCCGACAGGCTTGCAAAAGGTGCCAAACTTGCATTACAACTTTCGAAGGGTAAACTCAGCTGCAGCCGCACATACAGCAGGAAAACTGATGCCACAGCTAAAAACTACTGCACTGAACATGTAGACAAGGGTTTTGCATATAAAAAAAACATTCCATGAACTTTTTTGAGGCATAATTTATCATTTTTAATCGATACCAGTCTGGATCAGTCTGAAAAGATTTTTTGTGCTCGCTTAAACTAATAAATAAATGTTAATATTACATTTGGAGCATCCTAACTGAGTATTATTTTTCGCTAACACACTTTTCCTTCTTTTTTTGTAGGATAACATGCTTGGCTAAACTACTGCAACAAAACAAATTCATAACAGTTTCACATCAAACAGAAACAAAGCAAATCTAACCAAACCGACTGCGTTCATAAATCACTATTATCACAATATGGAGTTTTGCAATAATACTGTACAATAATACTGTGTGTAATGAGAATATGGATATAATATTCCATACAGTGACACAGTCAAACAAAACTATAGCCATTAGAAGCCTAAAGGTAGGCAGGTTATGCATACTTTCACATCTGTAATTTACATTAAATAAAAATGAAAGAGCATGAAAATTAAACATAATAAAAATCCCCTATATGCTAAATTTAGGCTTTACAGCAAAGAAAATCATCCTTAAACCAAAAAATCATGTATTTTTCTCACATTTTTGAACTGCATTTCATCTGTAAATCTTCCAAAACAACCAAAACAGACTCTACAGATTCAATCCCACAACAGCACACAGCCCTGACGCTATTTTAATAGACTAACTTGTGTCAAGGTCGAAATTCTTTAGCACTTTCACAACTGTTCTTTCAGACCTCCACAGTTCAACAGACAAACAGACCAAAAAAACATGGTGCAGCTGATGGAAACGGCAGAATAAGGAAGTTTCAAGAAGCTAGTTATCTGTTGAATCACCACTGTGAAGAGGAACGAAGTGGAAGCTTGTTTTTCTGTCATAGAGGAGGAATGAGATGAGCAGGAAAAAAAAAATACAACAACAATACACCCCACAGACATGCTAATCACGCTGCTGTTGTTAAAGCAGAGCAGAGCGGAGCCTAGCCTAACAGCTAGTCAGCTACTTTAATGTTATTCTCAGTAATGTTATTCTGTACTTTACTGTGGAGTGCTGCCACTTCACTCTAAAGTGAAATATCTCACTTTATTACTCTCGCTGTCATTACTTTTAGTTTGTGTGTGAATAAAAACATAACATATCATAAAAAAAAAAAGAATGAAGCCAGCACAACAATCAGGATACATGATTCACTTTGTTTAAAACTTGATTTAACCTGTTAAACATACAGTAGCTCCCCAGTGCAAGCAAAGCAAATGGTTCAGCATCAGTGCAACAGTGTACATTTTTGGGAGTGATCATTCCAGTATAAACTATGAGATATGATGAAGTCATTACTTCATTGTTTTTTGTGTGAATAAAAGCATAACACTTGTAAATAAGTTGAAAAAAAAGTTTTAAACTAATGATGGCCCTCAGAGTTTTGAGTTTATAGAATCAGTATCAGCCTAATTAATGAAAAGGCTAGTAATGAAGAGTCTTGTTTCAAAAAAAATATTGATTCATTTATTTTTTATTTATTTATTAAGTTTAATTGAACTGGTTTATGATTTGTTTTTGTTTAAACTGTCTATTTAGTTTTTATTTTTGCATTATTAGCATTATTGTTGTTATTCATGCACCACACATTTCAGAAAAAAAAAACTAGATTTGTCTGTATTGTTTTTTGTTTGTTTGTTTGTTTGTTTTTTTACAAAAGTAAGTTGTGTTATAATCATCATCAGATTTTTTGATACATGATGCAAAAAATAATCATTAGAAACTTAAGTTTTTCCTGAAATTCTGTTTAGAAAAGGCAAAGAAGTGAAAAACTAAAAATACTTATGTTTTTTCTTTTTTTAATTTCAGGAAAATTGGACTTTTTTTTATTGTTCCATTTTTATTCTAAAACAAATTTGGATTATATCATCAGATACAAAATGCACGTGTTTTTTATTAAATAAAAATATATTAAAATATATATACACTTTTTTTTTTTTTTTTAAGATTATAATCATCAGCTTACTAGTTTATTTGAGGGAGAGTTTTTTTCAGTTTTTTCCTGAAAATCTGTTTAGGAAAGCCAAAGAAATGAAGAACTAAAAACATTTTTTATGGGATTTATTAATATTATTATTATTATTATTCTTGCACATCACAATTAGAATTTTAGGAAAAATATACTTTTTTCATTGTTCCATTTTTATTCTAAAACGAATCTGGATTATATCATCAGATACAAAATGCAAAAGTATTTTTTATTAAATAACAAATATATATTAATATATATATATATTATAATCTTACTTAAAAAAAAAAAAAGTAAGATTATAATCATCAGTTTACTAGTTTACTTGAGGGAGACTTTTTTCCAGTTTCCCCAGAAATTATCATCATATCGAAACGTGTATATAAACGTTATACTTATAATGATACACTGATCTATACTAATAAATAAATAAACAGCTTAAAAATATATAGTTTCTAATAGACACTCATCATTTTTCATTCATTCCTCTCAGCCTGCTGTTCTTCAACCCACCACCAGAGATTAGCCAACAGACCTAAAAGTGCTGCTATCCACGTCACCGTCCCCTCTGTGCCTGAATCTCTCTTATTTTACAGTAGTTTAAGCACAGAAAGGAGAAATATCCACCGCTAGAAGTGAAGTCCACATGCAGATTTATATGAGAGCAGCTCGCTGTGATCTTTCCAGCTTCTGACACGATCGCTGGAGAGCCTGAGAGGCTGAAGGACCAGCTGTTGCTTGTCTCACTCGTTCTTTTGTTAGGGCTTTAGCATGCGGCTCAAATACAAAAGACAGACAGGCAGGCAGGCAGGCATGCTGCTAACTCCAGATAGTGTTAGCTAACAGCTAGCTAACGCAAATCACCCAGCCACCCAAGTTCATCCAAAGCTTAACTAACTAACTACCTTATTTTACTGGTTCCTCAATAAAGAGGAATAACATCAGAGCAGATTACAGAACACCCAAAGCCTGGCTAGTGACTTAAAGTGACTTAAAGCTTATATAGTTAGCTATCTATCTATAGCACTGCCATGCCAATACTAATAACTAGCCTATACTGGTTATTTAATCCATTTCTGCTTTTTTTTTATACACAAACACCTCCTAAATCTGTGTCAGAACAGTGTTCTTCCTGCTCGCCATGTAAAAAATAAAAGCCATTTTAACTAATCATTTTATCTAAATGATCAAATGAGACTCCACCCTTTCAAAACAATACTACACCACCACAGTCAAGCAAGCCAGCTAGGTTAACTATACAACTACTATACTAACTATATAACATAATAATGCAAAATAACTAAAAATGATGAGTTGGATCAGGAAGACGGATGATCACAAGCCATCAAACCAAGCTGAACTGCTTGAATTTTTGGACCAGGAGTAAAGGCATAAGGTTATCCAAAAGCAGTGTGTAAGACTAGTGGAGGAGAACATGATGCCATGATGCAGGAAAACTGTGATTAAAAACCAACTAGGGTTATTCCACCAAATATTGATTTCTCTACATTTTTTAAAACTTTATGAATATGAACTTGTTTTCTTTGCATTATCTGAGGTCTGAAAGCTCTGCATCTTTTGTGTTATTTCAGCCATTTATAACAATATATGTTTTTTTTTTAAATTTGGGAGAAATGTTGTTCTTAGTTTATAGAATAAAACAACAAAGTTCATTTTGTTCAAACATATACCTATCAATAGCAAAATCAGAGAAACTGATTCAGAAACTAAAGTGGTCTCTTAATTTTTTCCACAAATGTATATTCAAATATCAGTCCAATGGAATGCATATAAAAATCATGGACTACTATTTCAGAGCAGTGATCAAGAAGGAAGTGGTGAATGTAATCATTTTTATATTTGTATTATTTTTATCTACTACATATTTTTCCTACTTTAAATCTATGTGATAACTGACTTCGTATAACTTGTATGTAAAACGAATAAACATAAAATTCTAAAAACAAACAAACAAACAAACAAATACTTTACTAAAGTAACTACAGATATAAGAATTGCATTTTGTTAGCTAACTACTGAACACCTATGGAGCTGTACAGGAAAACATCACACAGTTAGCTAACCTAGCTATTTTGATTCCCAATAATTATTCCCAAATATAAAAACACCTCAACAACATTCAAACAACCTCTCAAACTACCAAAACATCTCTTTAAAATAGAGAAAAACAATTATTTATTGATTGCACTACAGCATTAAAGGTTTATGATGGATAAACGAGCTTAAAACATTTAAAAATTCTGACGTTGGAATAAAAATTCATTTAAAGGTTTTGAGTGTTTTGAGCTTTGATTCTACACTCACCTTAATGCTTTTAGGAGAAAGATGCTCCTCACAAATAATAATAATAATATTAATACATATTATTTAAATGTCCCTTTCTACACTGCACAGAAAATAGAACAGGCTATAAGAATGGAATACAAACACAATTTAATGCAAACCATACATATAAAACCATTGGTAAACACCAAAATCACCATTGTCACAATATAAAATAATATAAACTGAATTTGACAGTGAGACACTGGCATTAAAACAGTATCCTTTGTTAAACAATAAGCTATTTGTATTTAATGCTTTGAAAATTATCTTTTCACTGCTCATGATGTACAAAATAAAATAAACTAATAATAAAATGCATTCTTAAAAGACTTTTGTGCATAAAGGAAGATGGGAGACACCCAAAGCTGTAAACAGTTTAACTGTTAACGTTAAGGCTAACGTAGCTTAACACACAAACACACACACACACACACAAGCATACAAGCATACCAAACATACCCATCTCAGCATTATTACAACCATTCAAACTCATATAAACACTAATAATGCAGTATTTAAACTGTCTCCTCCTTTACTCACTCCCTCACTCACTCACTCGAATCTGGAAGCATGCACTTTAGTAAGTGGCCATAATTTCCTGACACGTGATCGTTTCAACCTGATCAGCAAGTCAAGCCCGAACCACCTTTTGTATCACCACTAAAGAAAGCTTCTCCATGCGATTAAAAACAGCTTTTAACCTTTTTAAACACAATAAACATCAGATAATCTAGCTATCTAACCACTACATGGGCTAAATTAGCTAAAATACAAGTTCCATCAGCTCCTCCTGCTAATGTTAAATAAATCAGTCAATAACCAGACCATTCTTTTCACCCCTTCTTCTTTCCAACAAACAAGAGCAACTGATTGAGCAAGCAACTGTTCTAGTTAGATATCTAGCTATCAAACACATCTTGATTTACAGCTAATTATTATAGCTATTATTATAGAAAATAGCTAACGCTATAGCAGTGACACAGGATGTGACTGTGGATAACGTTAGGCTTTTCCACACAAAGCATTTCCTTTATTGAAGGATATATAAGTTAGCTCAACTACATAGCAAGCAAGCTAATCTGAAGAATAATTTGAGATGGCCAAAATAAAGGTTAGTTAACCTGTATTATTCTTAATAACTTACGTTATCTGTACTAACTAGTTAACTTAGATAGTAACTTAGATAGTTAGCTTATCTAGGTTATCAAACAAATTATAGAAACGTATTTAGCTCAAATGTTTAGCTAAAAGGTTATGCAGAATTTAAAAGGTTATTATTAAGTTAGTTACATTATTAAGGCCATTATTTAGGCAATACTACAGAAAGCAATTCCTTGCTTCCTTTATTTCTTTATTAGGAAATCTGAGTTATCCAGCTAGTTAGCTTATGCCCATTCCACCTTAAGTTAGTCTAACTGGGTTATCAAACAAACTATGGTAGTTAGCTAAAGCTATAGCTAAAAGGTTATACAGTATATAAAAATGATTTAGTTAGCTACATTATTTAGGACAGTATTTAGGCAATACTACATAAAGCAATTCCTTCCTTCCTTCCTTTATTTCTTTATTAGGAAATCTGAGTTATGCAGCTAGTTAGCTTCTCAAGTCCACCTTAAGTTAAGATAAGCCTAACCATACTATCAAATAAGCAATGGTAGTTAGCTAAAGCTATAAAAAGGTATAGCTAAAAGGTTACACAGTATATACAAGTTATTATTCAGTTAGTTACATTACTTAGGCAATACTACAGAAAGCAATTCCTACCTTCCTTTATTTATTTATTAGAAAATCTGAGTTATCCAGCTAGTTTGCTAGTTAGCTTATCTCAATACCACCTTAAGATAAGATTTACTGCTGTATCAAACTGCCTATGGTAACGTTAGTTAACTAAAGCTATAAAAATGTATAGCTAAAAGGTTATACAGAATATAAAAGTTTTTTTTCAGTTAGCCAACATTATTTAGAATAGTATTTAGGCAATATTGCAGAAAGCAATTCCTTCCTTCCTTTATTAGGGAGTCTGAGTTATCCAGCTAGTTAGCTTCTCAATTCCACCTTAAGTTAGTCTAACTGGGTTGCCAAACAAACTATGATAGCTAGCTAGTTAGCTAACGTTTTTTTTTTTGCTTAATAGCTAGCTAAACTGGTATAACTAGAATGTTAAACAGAATATAAAGTTTTTTTTAGCTAGGCAATACTACTGAAAGTACTACCTGCAAGCTAACTAACAACATTAAACAATAAAATACCTAATATATATATATATATATATATATATATATATATATATATATATATATATATATATATATATATATATATATGTGAGTTATATTAATCTAGTTACCAAACATATCTATTGTTGCTAGGTAAGCTCACCTGGCTACTAGCTATAATTGCTGCCCTGCTCTAACTATAGTTTATAAAGTTAAAGAATAGAAGGTAGAAGGTAGCTAGAATAGAATAGTGTTCATATTTGTACAGTTAGTTAGGCTGGCTGTAGCACAGAAAGCACTTCCTTTCTTCCTTCATTTATTTATTTATTTACTTACTTACTTATTAGGAAATGATGACAGCTAGCTAGTTAACTAAATAACTAACGTAAAAAGCTACTTTTACATAATAGTATAGTTAACCTATGTTGTATTAAATAGCTGTTATCTGAGCCATCTCAAATTCATCTTCATCTTAAATGATCACAAAGCATTGACCTATACACATGTAGCATTTGTGTAAGGGTGTAAGGGCTGATTTAAATGAGCTGGTGAAAATGAAGACCAGCAGAGGTTAATTTAACCTAAGTGGAAAAAGCACAAGCTCCTATTTATTTAACTACTTTATAGTTATATGTTATATATATATATATATATATATATATATATATGCTATAACGTTCGGTTTCTTTAACTTAACCTGCTTAGTTTGTTAGTTAGATAACTATTTAACTTATTGTATAGGTATATAGAAATCTATCTATCTATCTATCTCTCTTTCTTTCTTTCTTTCTTTCTTTCTTTCTTTCTTTCTTTCTCTCTCTCTCTGTCTATCTAGAGTTTCCTATCCCTTTCACTTCCTATACACACACACTCTTTTACCAACATGTAGTTAAAGTAGCTCACCTATGTTAACGATGGAGTGACTAAGCCAGTTGTGTATTGTCCTTTATTTGTAGATATTACAGCTAACATCAGTCCAGCAGGACAATGTATGGAAACTAACTGGCTACAGTTAGTTAGTTCGATTATTTAACCCTATAAATGCATATATACATATATATAGCCATAGTTCTAGCTCAAAAAAAGCTACTCAGCTTAGGTTAGTTAAACTACGTTAGCTACGCAAAGAATAGGGAACTCACCAATACCCACCGATAATGTTCACTATTCGCCAGGTATTCACTCGCTCTATTAGAGCAGACACAGAGCCATATCACACAGCGAGTTAAACACACGCGTAAGTTCTTCGGAAATCAAGTCGTGTTCTGGGTTAGCGGCTGCGCTAGCCAATTGTTAGCAGAGCTGGCCCAAAAAAGAGAAAAGCTGCGCTCTCTCTCTCTCAGTGTTTGCGAATCTCTCCCTCACTGTGCAGCTGTTGCGTTCCGAGGCGCGCGCACATAGAGGGCACCTCTGGTCACGTGGTGCGCTGCTACAAACTATTCTTCACTAAAACCAATGACTCGTTTATGAGAGATAGCTGAGCCCGAGAGCGTAGCGCGAGGAGATCGCCCACTTCGCGTGCAGAATATCACTGCGAACCGCTAGAGGGCGACCGCGAGCGAGCTCTAAATGAATGGTGGTGAATGGGGCTAAAGGGCTAAAACTTAAATTAAAAATAGTTTCAAACTACATAAACAGGATATTAATTTAGTTTTACATATTATAATAAAGTGTTTCACTGAAACGATAAAGAAAACGTGCCTGTGTATTTCCAGTTTTCTACAGCAAACGGTTTTTGCACAACAAATACGCTAGCATTGATGCTAATGTGTGCTAAACGATTCTAAAGTAACGTTAAACTACATACAGATTAGAGATGTATAAAGTATTAGAAACCCAGATTTGAGTACTTTAGAGTACTTTAAAGTACTCTATTTATTAAGAGTAATTAAGTGACTTGAGTAGAAGTTGACGTGTTTTTTAAGCACATTAAGCAACTTAAATGGAGATATTAAAGTATTAAAAAAAAATAACTTAAGCTAAACTCAAAATAAACATCAATCAATTCGTTTATTAAAAAAAATACTACTCAACTAGACAAGTATTATGTTATATAGTTAATACAGAAAGCAGTCAAAAGTTTATAGAACAAATCTATCACTCTGGCTTTTTTTTTGTGATTGTGGGTTTGGATGTGATGAGTAATGAGTAATGAGTAATGATGCAGCACATAAAAATGTATTAAATTCATCAATACTCCAGTTGGTACGGATACAAAATTTAGTACTTAAATATAGTAGTGAACTGCTTTAACTTCCTTACTATATACATTTAGAGCATGTTTAAAAAAGCTTATAACTGGAGTTTTTAACGCTTTGAAAACTTTGCATTCTGTTAGGAAATATTTTATATTGTTCTGTGTTGAAATTAATTATAACAATTTTCCCTAAACAAAAACTATTAAACTATTATTCAGATTTGATAAATGACTCCATATAAACCCATTCATTTAGGACTCACTCTGGAGCGCCCCCTGGTGACTAACAAACCAATCACGCATGCTCAAGTGGGAATTCTCCCCTATATTTAGAAAGATTATCTGGAGAGACATCTAGCTAGGATGTGTCCGACATGTGAACGAGTCGTTCATTTAATTGAATCGGTTCTTTTCAATAAACCGATGAAAGCGAATCAAAAGGTCAGGCTGAGACCAACATTATTTATTTCTTACACAAAAATCATTATTTATTTAATATGTAACATGTCTGTAAGTTAGCTGCCTACAGGATGTACATTTAGAATACAATACAATTAAAATGCAAAAAATATATAAATACATAGTCAAAATTTAACCTCAGTACCAACAAAAACATTTTATTTTCAATAACTTCACTTTATGAATTAACTTACCACTTATTTTCTCTATATCAAGACTGTATATAACTGTATAATTGTATAAAAACATTGAATAAACGTTAATTCTTCACCTGTATGTGAATGTTAATGTTGGGATGTTGATAAAAAAAAATTATTTTCTAAATTGTCTAAAAGGCATCACCAGCTAGAGTTCAAATTCTGACATTGAATTGACGTTCATTCAAAGGCTTTCCGCAAATATTAATATTAATATTAATAAATGTTGCTTTCATGTCCCTTTATACAAAGCAATATATATATATATATATATATATATATATATATATATATATATATATATATATATATATATATATATATATATATATATATATATATATAAAGTAAAGTTTAATACAGACAATACATATAAAACGATAACGTTGAATCAGTGTTGAAAATACCTCGATTGATGCGCACAAATAAATAAATTCTGATGTTGGATATTAATGTTGTCTTAATGCATTAGCAACAGAAACATGAATGTTGATTCAACGTCCTTTGGCTATCTGGGTAACTACCCTATTTGCAAAGAACATCACATTTTACTTGAAATTAATTAATACATCTCTAGAAAAAAATAAGAGAACACCTAAAAATGATGAGTTTCTTTAATTTTACCACATTGAAAACCTCTGGAATATAATCAAGAGGAAGATGGATGATCAAAAGCCATCAAACCACCAAACTGAACTGCTTGAAGTTTTGCACCAGGAGTGAAGGCATAAAATTATCCAAAAGCAGTGTGTAAGACTGGTGGAGAAGGACATGATGCCAAGACGCATGAAAACATTGATTAAAAAACAGTTTTTTTGCACTAAATGTTGATTTCTAAACTCTTAAAACTTTATGAATATGAACTTGTTTTCTGTGCACAATGTTCTTTTTACTCAAACATATACCTATAAATAGCATGTATATATATATATATATATATATATAGTTATTTGTGTATATGTACAGTACTGTTTTTGAGCTTTAGAGGTGGAAAATAAACGTTGATTAAATGAACTCTTGGTATCTGGGTATCTGGCTGGCTTCCTCGCTTCCTCTTTTCAGTTCTGTAGTTTAGTCATTGCTATCTATGGCAGCGTGGGTGGAAGTAGTAGTAGTTAGTGTTGTATAGTACAGTGTCTAATTCACACATGGATTAGGGACCTGTGTGGCTCTGCATTCGCTCAGGTTTCTTTATTTAAGCCTGATTGTGTTAAATCCAGCATGAACCACAAATGACGAAAATGAACAGTAAAAACAGGGGACGATTCATTTAAACGGGCGGTTCTAGTTCTAGTGAATCGACTCAATCAGGTGAATCAAACCTCCCAGCTATCAGTAGTTTTGGTATGAGACTGAACAGAAAGAAGACACATTCAAGGTTTTACATTCGATACAAATGACAAATATAGATATATAAAAACAAGACTGTCTTAAAAATAAAAAAAGATTAGGTTTTATAGTGTAGAATTCAATCAAAACTAGTAAATAACACATGATCATCTGCATTGTTGTTGTTTTTTTGTCAGTAGCTTTATTATATGGCGTTTTATAGAGTTCTTTGGAATAATGTGTTGGTAACAGACATAAGAAATAAAGTCTTCTAGTTAAGCCTAATAGCCTTTAACCCGTCAGGAACCATTACGAACGAAAATGAATGAAAATGAACATAAAAACGGGGGTCGATTCATTCAAACGGGATGAATCGACTCAGTAAGGTGAATCAAACTTTCTGGCTGTCTGTAGTTGTGTTATGAGATTGTGGAAGAAGTAGAAGGACGCACGTTCTTGTTTATTAACCTATATAATTGCCTTTAATTCGATATATATGGCAAGTAAAGGGATATAAAGGTAAGAAAGGCTTAAAATGAGAAGTTATACAGACAAATTGTAGGTTTTATAGTGTAGAATGCAATCAAAACTAGTAAATAACACATGAACCTATGCATTGTTGTTTTTTTTGTCAGTAGCTTTGTTATATGGAGTTGTATGGAGTTCTTTGGAATAATATTTTGGTAACAGACATAAGAAATAAAGTCTTCTACTTAAGCCTAATAGTGTTTAACCCAGCATAAATCATTAAGAACGAAAATGAACAATAAAAAACGGGGGTCGATTCATTCAATCGACTCGATAGAGTGAATCGAACTTCCTAGCTATCATCAACATTTAAAATATGCCATGCAACCAAACAATAACGTTTATTCAATGTGTTTTGCTATCAGGGATTATAAGAAGCAATGTTTAATTAAAAATAATTGTGTTTAATCCAGCATGAACCATTAAAAACGGGCGTTGATTCATTCAAACGGGCGCTTTAAGTTATAGAGAATCGACTCACTAAAAAGGAATCGAATTTCCCAGCTATCAGTAGTTTTGCTATGAGATTGTGGGGTTTTATTTATTACCTTTTTATTCGATATAGATGGCAAGTATAAAGTGGTATAAATGCAATATTAGCTTAAAAGTAGAAGTTCTGCTGACAAACGTACATTACTTTACTACAGTAGCAGTCAAAAGTTTGGACACACCTTCTCATTCAATGTTTTTTCTTTATTTCTTTCTTTATTTTATTTTCTATTGTAGATTAATATTAAATACATTAAAACTTTAAAAAATAAGGGACACATATGGAATTTCATATTAAACTGTAAAAAGGCATTAGTCCTCCACCTCACTAATCCCCTGATCTAAAAGCAGCAACTATTGTTCAGCACCTCCAGGAACTCCTTCTTCAAAACGCTAAGAAACCTATTCCTGGTGACTGTCCCTGTGCAAGAGTGTGCAGATCTGTCCTCAAAACTATATTCTGGTTTATGTTTACAGACTAATTCTGCATGTGTTCCTGTATAGCTCGAATATAGTCTTCAATATTAAATTTACATTGTAAAATAAGTAATTGACTTGTAATGTACCCAGATTCTAAAATAGATGTCCAATAAAAAAAGGAAAAAATATAATAGTTTCCTACATAATTTATAGAGTTTAAAATTTATCGATGAATGGATCAAGATAAATTCTCCAATATTACCTGAAATCAACTTTTTTTAAAACAATGACTTGCATTGAAAGTTAGAAAGTTTTTTTATTGGACAGCGATATGATATATAGTTTAGCTTTCTCAAGTTTTGAGCACTTAATTATCCACACTATTTTCCTTCATGCTGTTTCCTGCATGTAAATGAAGACATCCCCCCCCCCACACACCAACCCACCCACCCACACTCTCTCACACACTTACACACACACACAGAGTCACACACACACCACCATCACCACCACCACCGCTGCCACCACCGTGCTGTTTATTTAAGTTAATGAGAAACAGTTATTCCACTGAAGCCATAAAGGGGGAAGACAAGTGAGCTGATCTTCTGATAATATCTCTTCTGTCTT
Organism: Astyanax mexicanus; assembly: GCF_023375975.1. Lineage (NCBI taxonomy): Eukaryota > Metazoa > Chordata > Actinopteri > Characiformes > Acestrorhamphidae > Astyanax > Astyanax mexicanus. The sequence continues at coordinate 3,837,323 of NC_064420.1, read as the reverse complement.
TGTCAGCATTTTACTTCCTTGCATCCAGATGTGGAAATAAGAAAAACTTATATTTTTTAAATAGATTTTTATACATTAATAAATAAATAAATAAAAAAAACAGCATGCATGATATATCATCAGATCGATCATAACTCAAGCTACAGATAGCTGAAGCTTAAATCGGAATAAAGAAGAGAAAAATTAAACATGGTCTATTTAAATGCATTCGAGTTCTCCATACAGAACAATAGTGAAATGGAGAAGGGCCTAAGGGAGATTCCAAAAAGCTTCATCTTGTGCTGCATGGGGGTGGGATGTGGGGGAGGGGACGTGTACTTTCATTCACATGCATAATATTAAGGAGGGAAGGAGGAAAGGTGAATATTGGTGAAAGATGATCAGGTTTACTCCTCTCTTTTCTCTTTTTTTAAAACTAATGAGAAAAGGGAACTCGGTTATGCTGAATGCTGAATGCTGGGTGACACAGGCTTGTAGTTCAAGTTGTAGGCCTACTTCTGTAGAGTAAACTAGAAACCACAGGGTACCATACCACACAGGGAGGGGGTGGGGCTCACAGCCAAAATCAATATTGGTCTTTTTTTTAATTCTCAGATTCAGCAAAAGCTGTAGACAGCTTCCTTTAGCTATTTAAAGAAAACACTGACTGTTTATGTAGCCTGTGTCTCTCTTAAAATAGCACAATTAAAATACACAATACTATTAAAATATTATAGTGTAGAAGTTCATTTGTAACAAACACAATCAATAACATGATACTACTACTACTAGCAGTGAAATGCTTTGATAACTGCACACTCATATAAAACATAAAAGATCAAAAAAAGAAAGAATATATATTTTTTAGAATTTTAATTAAACAAGTATTTGAGAATTCAGATAAATATATTATAATCTAAAAAAAATTATTATCTGTAAATGCTTTTAGATCTTTATTTCAAAGAAAGAAAAAAAAGATCAAAGAAAGAAGGAAAGATATATTTGAAATATATTTGAAAAATGAATATATAGACAAAGCATATTGTTGTTTCTTACTATTTTTTAGAATTTTAATTAAACAAGTATTTGAGAATTCAGGAGATTAATTCATTATATAAATAATTATAATCTAGAAATCTGGAAGTAATAGCTTTTTGATCTTTTTTTCAAAGAAAGAAAGAAAAGATCAAAGAAAGAAGGAACGATAAATAAATCTATAGACAAAACATGTTTTTCTTATACTTTTTAAAATTGTAATTAAACAAGTATTTGAGAAATCATGAGATTAATCCATTAATCCATGATAAAAACAACTATAATTTGGAAATAAAGTAGTTCAAAAGACCTTTATCTTATATGCTTTTTATTATTTTTTTTTTTCAGAAATTAGACATTTTACATAAATTACCATTAATTAAACAGTTTTTAACCATAAAAATAGCAAGTATTTTGTTTTAACACAAAAAAGACAAAAAATCTGTTTAATTCTTTTAAAAGAAAATGTATAATAATAATAAGTAGAAGAACAATAAGATACATAAAAAGAAGAAGAAGAACAACAACGTAAAGGAAGAACTGTGAAATAGTGTAAAAGTGATACCATACCATCTAAAAATCTCATACCATTGTAAACCTAAATCCAATACACACAATAATAGATCTTTTTGCACTGAAGAAATCAGCACTGGTTTGTATAAATTAAACAAATAAATATGAATAAATAAATAAAAAAAATGGGCACAATTTCAGTACTACTGTATTTTATCGCAAACATATACTGTCATATCTGCTATACTGCTATCTTTAAGAAACTCCTGAAGACAGAGCTCTTCAAAGAGCACTTACCCTCCTAACACCTCTAACAAACTAACTAATTCTAACCTCATCTCCTTCTTCCTCTTCTCTACTCCTCTATCCCATTATTTCCCTCTGACCTCCTTAAGGCCCTATCTATAGATGCTTTATTTTTAACTTCTATTATTTTTGTACTTAACCTCTTCTATTATTTGCACTTCAATATCGTAAGTCGCTTTGGACAAAAGCGTCTGCCAAATGTAATGTCATGTAATGTAATGTAGTTGAGCTGAACTCTTCACATTAAATAAATAAATAAATAAATCCATGTTTTTTTATCAAGGTCTTATTGCTATCTTTCTTAAATCTAAGAAAGTTCAGCTCACGTTTCAGCAGGGCGCCAGATACGCTAAAAATAAGCACTTTCACAGAGATCACAACAAGGAAATAATGACAAAGAAAAGCTATGGCAGATCCTTCCATGGGTTTTGCATACACCTCTGAGTCTTCCCCCTCCCCCAAACCCACATGGCGAGTGCAGGATTGGTGAAGAGAGCAGGCATCAGTCACTGATCTCACACACAACACCACCCAGTTTCCTGCTGTTTCATGAGTCAGATTGCACTGCCGCTGCTGCTGCTGCTGCTGCTGCTGCTGCTGCTGCTTAAGTTTATCAGCCACAAAACAATAAAGAATGGAGGTCTGTACACAGTAAACACCCACTAAAAACTAGTGAAGGGCTATTTATATCACATGCACACTTTACTTTTAACTTTAAGGCTACTGGATATGTTTTATAATCAACTTAGATACAGTATTAAAAAGGAAATGCATGCAAAAAGACACTAACAAATAAAAAGCCAACAATGCAGATGGAAAATTATGTTCTACAATTCATTCCACTATGTTTGATTGTGCATTCTTCACTACAAAACTGGCAGTTTGTTCTTGTAAAGTATATGTTGTCTCTTTATCTCTATATTTGCCATTCCTATCGAATAAAAAGAAAAAACAGGTAATTATATAGATCAATAAACAAGAATGTGCCTTCTTCCTGTCATTTGTTTTTAAAATCCAATAACAAAAGTATTGATAGCCATGAAGTTATATTCACCTTATGAAGCTACGCGTTTGTATTAATCAACTCATTTTTTCTGTACATTTTTGTTCTGATAGCAAAGATAATAAAAAAGTACATTTTTAGTTGCATTCTTTTATATCTTTAATTCAATTTTTATTTATCTTCTTTCATATAACTTGATTAATAATGAATGTCAATCTGTCTGTCAAATAAACAAATAAATTAAATAACATAAATGAAATAATTCAAACTCAAATTAATACTGGATAATCAATGCAATTAGTATTAATATTTGTGGTGTTAATAGTTAAAAATAATATTGGATTAATCACAGCAATAATCTGTGATTAATCGCACTTGTTCTTCTTCTTAAAATGTGCGCGTTGTAGTTTTAGGCACCAAAGCAAATTACATTAATCCATTTATGATTTACCACATTTTCCAATTTACCAAACCAGGTGTTGATTAATATGATGAGAACTAGAAATAACTCAGATTATTAAACTCAGATGAGGAGGAGAGATTAGGAGATGTTTTAAGTAAAACAGGGCTGTAAAAGCTCTGTTTTTAGTAAAATTGCTCTTTGTATTTATTGTAATGCTGTAATGTGTTTTACTGAGCTAATAAACACTTACTGCACAGATAAGAAGAAGCTTTTTCTTCACTGAAATTCCCACAGGTGCCTGAAACATTTGCACAGTACTGTATACTATATACAGGTGACTCTACCTCATAAAGCTGACTGAGAAAATTCAACCAAGATGTACAAAGTTGTCATCTACAGGGGTTGGACAATGAAACTGAAACACCTGTCATTTTAGTGTGGAAAGTTTCATGGCTAAATTGGAGCAGCCTGGTGTTCAATCTTCATTAATTGCACATTATTGCACCAGTAAGAGCAGTAAGAGTGTGAAGGTTCAATTAGCAGGGTAAGAGCACAGTTTTACTGCTCAAAATATTGCAATGCACACTATAACATTATGGGTGACATACCAAAGTTCAAAAGAGGACAAATTGCTGGTGCACGTCTTGCTGTGGCGCATCTGTGACCAAGACAGCAAGTCTTTGTGATGCATCAAGAGCCACGATATCCAGGGTAATGTCAGCACACCACCAAGAAGGACCAACCACATCCAACAGGATTAACTGTGGACGCTGTAAGAGGAAGCTGTCTGAAAGGGATGTTCGGGTGCTGACCCAGATTGTATCCAATAAAAAACATAAAACCACGGCTGATCAAATCACGTCAGAATTCAATGTGCACCTCAACTCTCCACCAACTGTTTCCACCAGAACTGTCACTGTCACCACAATAAATTATTGTGCTCTAAAACCAGGTGTTTCAGTTTCATTGTCCAACCCCTGTAAGCAAGAGGTGCTAGAAACATATTCTAGTTTGTGTAACCATTTTTGTTTGCTTAATAATTCCGAATGTTCCACTTTAGCATTAATCTACTATGCAGAACCTTTCAAAATAATAAAGACAAAAAACACTTTGTTTTAAATTTAAGGTGTCTCTAACTGGTATAGTACTATATGTGCAACATAACCAGAAATATATATATATATATATATATATATATATAGACTAAATAAAGCATGCACTTCCACATACACTCTCGTTTACACTGAAGAATCCTCTATACCAGGCTGCTATATATACAGTATCTCTTTCACGAGATCCACGCGACCCCTGCTGCTACCAAATCAAACCTAGCATTCTTCCCCAGCTACAGTAATACCATTGAAGCTCCGCAGACGGAGATACACAGCCGTGTGTCTATTCATCATCCTTCACACACCAGCTTACAAGTTCAGGCCCACTGCTGTCCTTCCTTTGAGAAAGAGGAAGAAAGAGGGAGCTCTCAGATGAACAGCACAGCTGTCGGGGAGGAGACTAATCTGCATGGGCCTGTGCCCGTCAGCCCTGCCTCAACACCTCAGCCCGGCTCGCTGACTGGACCCTCCCACTCCACTTCCTTCTGCAATGTTCAGAAGAGTGTAGAGCACGCAGACACTGAAAACACATGAGTTTAGAAGGGTTTACTAAGCTTTATTTATAAAACATTGGCCGAAAACTAGAAAAAAAACACAGCTCTGGAAAATAATTAAGAAAACCACTTTAGTTTCTGAATCAGTTTCTCTGGTTTTACTGTTTATAGGTTTATGTTTGAGTAAAATGAACATTGCTGTTTTATTCTATAAACTACAGACAACATTTCTCCCAAATTCCCAAAAAAAGAAATATTGTCATTTAGAGCATTTATTTGCAGAAAATGACAAGTTCATATTCATAAAGTTTTAAGAGTTCAGAAATCAATATTTGGTGGAATAACCCTGTTTTTTAATCACAGTTTTCATGCATCTTGGCATCATGTTCTCCTCCACTCCACCAGTCTTACACACTGCTTTTGGATAACTTTATGCTGCTTTACTCCTGGTGCAAAAATTCAAGCAGTTCAGCTTGGTTTGAAGGTGTTTGATCATCCACCTTCCTTACTTAATTATTTGAGTGATGTAAGACTTAGAGCAAGCCTATTTTTGCTTATGTTCAGTCAAATGAATTAAAATAAGGTGATAATCAGTCTAATTAAATCAATATTTGCTTGAATAACCCTGGTTTTTAATCACAGTTTTCATGCATCTTGGCATCATGTTCTCCTCCACTCCACCAGTCTTACACACTGCTTTTGGATAACTTTATGCTGCTTTTCTCCTGTTGCACAAATTTAAGCATTTCAGCTTGGCTTGATGCTTGTGATCATCCATCTTTCTTACTTGATTATTTGAGTGAAGTAAGACTTAAATCAAGCCTATTTTTGCTTATTGTCAGTCAAATTAATTAAAAGAAGGTGATAATCAGTCTAATGAAGACTGATTATGATCATTATTCCGAAATAAGCTTAATATTAGTCTTACACTTACACAGTGATTGCTTAGTAAAACAAAAATAAGATTCATTGCCTAAAAACAGATTATTTTACAAGATTACATTTTTTTTTTTTGCAGTGATTGTAGCATCACAGTTCTGTAAAATTCTATAGCCATATAACAAAGGTTTTGATTGGTCTGAGGTTGCTAAGAGGGGAGGGACAGAGACACTCATAATTCTAAAACAATTATACTTTTTACACTTTTTAAATTATTGATAAGATTTCTTATCATTACAATATTAACAATGACCTTAACTGAGGCAAGTGAGACCTACAGTTTTTTAAATGTTGCCCTGGGTTCTTTCGTGACCTCCTGGATGAGTTGTCCATGCCCTTTTGAGACACATATATATGGAAAGTTCATTTGGCTTAAACATCATAAAACTGTACAGAAATAATTGATTTTGTGTCAGTTGAATAGACTTTTAAGATACATTTTTACAAATAAAGGTGCTAGAAATGTTTCTTTAAGTGACAAATAGCACAGAAATATAAAGAGTGAGAGGCACAGCCTACATATACTGCTCTCCTCCATATGTACTGTAATGTTTCAGCATGTGTAGACATCACTTCCTGTCCCAAAAACGCTTGAAGGCTTTCACTTAAACCTTCATTTCATCACTTTTCGCACCACCCAGGTGAGTGTGTGTAAATGTGTGTGTGTGTGCTAATGATGATTCAGCAGCGCTGGTGTGTTTTGTGTTTAGTGGTGTGACCTGGCTGTGATGTCACAGCATTTATGAGCAGTACGACACAGTTTATCCTGAATTCAGCAGTTTATCATATTTAACACCCAGGCAAGAACCTGGCAAATACAGTCTGACACCTGTCTGAAATCTGATTGGCTGGTGGTAAGAGTATACTTAAATATTCTGTACCTAGATTACGCTATTTAGAATCTTTAGAATCTGAATCATTGCTAATATGTCATTACAATTACAGTAAATTAAACTTTAATCTATTTTAAGTATATTTATATGTATATTTTTCTTGTTATTATTGATGTTTCAGTATGCATTCTAACTATAGTTGTCTGAGTTGCTTGACTGAACCCTAAAAATACATTAAACATACACTATTAGCCAAATATATTTGCATACATTCCACCATTCAGTCAAAGGTTTAAAAAAAAAGTGTGGACACAGCTCTATTAGCCATCATATAACCAAATATATTTGGACTCCAATATTTAGCCAAATATTTGTGGACACATATTTATTAGCCAAATATCACAATATCACAACTGCATTAGTCAAGCATATTTATATTACACCATGTATAATACCTTAGCAATTAAGATCTACATGTATATATATTGGCACTATATACAAAAACTTTTTTGCAATATATTTTGCACTAGAGTTGACCAGAAATCAACAAAGCAGCATGTTATAATATTTATTTATATTAATTATGCACCCTCAATAAACAGGTGTATACAAGTGCAATAAACAATACTTTTTAACTTTTTTAAATATATTTTTTTAAACATTGCAATTTTTAATACTATATATTTTGTTGCTCTTACACAAAAAAAATTAAAAACATGTAAAATATATATCTATAATATTCTAAAGTATACTAACACAGATCGAATAGTAAAATCAAGTATTGAGTTTTATATTGGAACTTTTATTATATATATATATATATATATATATATATATATATATATATATATATATATATCAACAGTATCTAATAAACAACTGATAAATAAAACATACGTCTACTAAAACATTAAAATTAAGGATAAAGATGGATGAAAAGTACATTTGGCTCAAACATCATAAAACTGCACAGAAATAATTGTTTTCTTGTTTTCAGTTAAATAGACTCTAATAAGCTTTGCAAAATAAAATTTATCTGTAATTAAACAAAGATGTAAAGAGAAAAAAATATATACATATTAATATTCCACTTAGTAGATATATAAAAATAGTTATTTTCCCTTTTCTAGTTTTTTATATATATATATTTGTATTTTTTCTAGATTTGGTCACTGAAATATCAGCTGCTATTATGCTGCTTTACTCCTGGTGCAAAAATTCAAGCAGTTCAGCTTGGTTTGAAGGTGTTTGATCATCCACCTTCCTTACTTAATTATTTGAGTGATGTAAGACTTAGAGCAAGCCTATTTTTGCTTATGTTCAGTCAAATTAATTAAAATAAGGTGATAATCAGTCTAATTAAATCAATATTTGCTTGAATAACCCTGGTTTTTAATCACAGTTTTCATGCATCTTGGCATCATGTTCTCCTCCACTCCACCAGTCTTACACACTGCTTTTGGATAACTTTATGCTGCTTTACTCCCAGTGCACAAATTTAAGCATTTCAGCTTGGCTTGATGCTTGTGATCATCCATCTTTCTTACTTGATTATTTGAGTGAAGTAAGACTTAAATCAAGCCTATTTTTGCTTATTGTTTAAAGAGAAAAAAATATATACATATTAATATTCCACTTAGTAGATATATAAAAATAGTTATTTTCCCTTTTCTAGTTTTATATATATACATTTGTATTTTTTCTAGATTTGGTCACTGAAATATCAGCTGGTCTCATTAGCCTTTAGCTAACCCCATCACTCTCTGTGTTTTCTGCTTCTGGTAGCTGTTCATTTGTGTTTCTCTCAGAGATGTTTTGAATAAGGCGATGCTGCTTTTCACCTTTGGAGTATTCTTGCCTCTTCCTGAGTCTCTGTCACACAAACAAGTGCAGAATGCTAATCAAAGGCAGCACATGTGACACGCCGAGGCCTCCCGCTCATTTCCTATTGTTGTGCCGCCACAAAAGCTCTGTGAGCAGCTAGTAATCTGGAATGGCATTATTATTATGTCTGGGAGCGATGAAACCACCGGCCCAGATATCCCTACTGGCCTGTAGATGCAGTAAAGGACTGACTGATATACAGTTAAATAAAGTTATCAGGATTTGATGACTCACTTTATAAGCATTTCATTTATGTTAACGTACTGTCTCATTCATGATTAGTGGATTCTCTCTGCTAAGAATAGCATAATAGACAATACTAATCAAAAGTATTATTGTTCTGTCCATATATTGCACAATATGTGAGCCTTTCCAACAAATACACTTAACATTTGATAAAACTGGAGAGAATGCGCATTTCTAGCACAGAAAAACAGGGCAAAAGAGTCTAAAAGCGGAGAGGGTGCGCATTTCTAGCGCAGAAAAACAGAGCAAAGAGTCTAAAAGCGGAGAGAGTGCGCAGTTCTAGAGCAGAAAAACGGGCCAAAGAGTCTAAAAGCGGAGAGAGTGCGCATTTCTAGCGCAGAAAAATGGGCCAAAGAGTCTAAAAGCGGAGAGAGTGCGCATTTCTAGCGCAGAAAAACAGGGCAAAAGAGTCTAAAAGCGGAGAGGGTGCGCAGTTCTAGAGCAGAAAAACGGGCCAAAGAGTCTAAAAGCGGAGAGAGTGAGCATTTCTAGCGCAGAAAAACGGGCCAAAGAGTCTAAAAGTGGAGAGAGTGCGCATTTCTAGTGCAGAGAAATGGGGCAAAGAGTCTAAAAGCGGAGAGAGTGTGCAGTTTTAGTGCAGAAAAACAGGGCAAAAGAGTCTAAAAGCGGAGAGGGTGCGCATTTCTAGAGCAGAAAAATGGGCCAAAGAGTCTAAAAGCGGAGAGAGTGCGCATTTCTAGCGTAGAAAAACGGGCCAAAGAGTCTAAAAGCGGAGAGGGTGCGCAGTTCTAGCGCAGAAAAACGGGCCAAAGAGTCTAAAAGCGGAGAGAGTGCGCATTTCTAGCGCAGAAAAACAGGGCAAAAGAGTCTAAAAGCGGAGAGGGTGCGCAGTTCTAGAGCAGAAAAACGGGCCAAAGAGTCTAAAAGCGGAGAGAGTGAGCATTTCTAGCGCAGAAAAACGGGCCAAAGAGTCTAAAAGTGGAGAGAGTGCGCATTTCTAGTGCAGAGAAATGGGGCAAAGAGTCTAAAAGCGGAGAGAGTGTGCAGTTTTAGTGCAGAAAAACAGGGCAAAAGAGTCTAAAAGCGGAGAGGGTGCGCATTTCTAGAGCAGAAAAATGGGCCAAAGAGTCTAAAAGCGGAGAGAGTGCGCATTTCTAGCGTAGAAAAACGGGCCAAAGAGTCTAAAAGCGGAGAGGGTGCGCAGTTCTAGCGCAGAAAAACGGGCCAAAGAGTCTAAAAGCGGAGAGGGTGCGCATTTCTAGCGCAGAAAAACGGGCCAAAGAGTCTAAAAGCGGAGAGGGTGCGCATTTCTAGCGCAGAAAAACAGAGCAAAGAGTCTAAAAGCGGAGAGAGTGCGCAGTTCTAGAGCAGAAAAACGGGCCAAAGAGTCTAAAAGCGGAGAGAGTGCGCATTTCTAGCGCAGAAAAACGGGCCAAAGAGTCTAAAAGCGGAGAGAGTGCGCATTTCTAGCGCAGAAAAACAGGGCAAAAGAGTCTAAAAGCGGAGAGGGTGCGCAGTTCTAGAGCAGAAAAACGGGCCAAAGAGTCTAAAAGCGGAGAGAGTGCGCAGTTCTAGAGCAGAAAAACGGGCCAAAGAGTCTAAAAGTGGAGAGAGTGCGCATTTCTAGCGCAGAAAAACGGGCCAAAGAGTCTAAAAGTGGAGAGAGTGCGCATTTCTAGTGCAGAGAAATGGGGCAAAGAGTCTAAAAGCGGAGAGAGTGCGCATTTCTAGCGCAGAAAAACAGGGCAAAAGAGTCTAAAAGCAGAGAGGGTGCGCATTTCTAGCGAGTCTAAAAGTCGCCGTAATTAAGGAGTTTAATATTAGGAGACATCATGAAATTAAACATCAATTTGAAAAATCTTAGTTTACACAACACTGTCAAAGATAAAGATAGTTAGTCAAGTAAAATGGTCTGCAAATGAAATAATCAGGAAAAAAGTATTATTTAATTATTAGTATATTATTAGGTATACTTCATTATTTGTTTTATTACAGAGTCTGTGGCCCGTGACTACAAATATATTTCTTCTTCTGGTCCCCAACAAAAAAAGTTTGGACACCCCTGTTGTAAGTTATGCTAACTTAAGTTTTCATTACCCATTACTTAATCTTTTTGAAGGCAACCGGTTTCCTCAAATTTTTAAAGTAATTTCAACTTATCCAGGCTTACAGTGAGGAGATTTCAAAGGGTTCAGATTTTTCAGAATGTAAATAAGTTATTTTACTGCAGAAAAAAAAAGTATTTTATATATCACATACACCTGTAGCCCGTATAAATTGCAAGGCATTTTATAGGTTTAAATTTAAATTTACATTGTTAAAAATGACTGTGATAAGAAGAAACAGCCAAGGATTACTTTTTATTCATGACTCACTTTAAGAAAGTGACCTATGAAGAGTGTCCAGGCCTGCAGTGAGAGAGCATTGCCTCTGCTCTGAAGAATTTGTGATAAAGTGAGTGAGCAACAATGGGGCGTCTTTGTTTGCTCAGTGATTAGCCTGCCTGATTAGCCAGTGCTGTTTAACTTGCACCAAAGTTAAAATCCTCCCACAAGGCGCTCCTGGCTGTTAATCACCTCTCTGATCCACAGTTACAGGCCAGGATCCAGCCAGACATCCAGTTTAACCAGAAAGATTCGAATTAAATAGAGCTGCCTGTGACAAGAACACACTGCTACACACTTCTAAACACACTGATACACATAGTGAAAAAAAGTAGATTAAAATATATTAAGCATTATTATGCTATAGTGCACTAAAGTGTCCTTGTAGCCACATTATTATTAATCAGTATATTTAATAAGCATTAAAATAGAACAACTTTTTTTTCTACTTTTATACTTATATAAGCTTATATAAACTTAAATTGTGCTTAAAGTGTACTTAACTGTATTTAAATGGAACTATTTTAAATACACTTAAGTAACATCTAAACATACTACTACTTCATGTACTGTATGTAACCCCATATTTTAAATGTATTTAAATATAAATATATTTTATATATAATAAATATAAATATATATTTATATATAAATATAAAATATAAAAATAAATATATTTAAATATATTTTATATTTAAATATATTTTAAATATAAAATATATATTTTAAATATATTTAAATCTTAATTTTAAATATATGCTTAAAATTATAATACATGTAATGAGTATTACAACTGTATCACTATTGTTGTACACCAGGTATATTAGAAATGTACTAAGAATTGATGTTAAATATATGCGATCTATTTACATTAAAGTACAAAAATGCTTCTTTTTCCTGTCTTTTGTGAGTAGCACACACTTCTAGTGTACTTTAATGGGTATAAAAATATATATTTTTAATATAGTGTACTGCAATTTTTAGCATATATATATATAAATGTAGTAATTTAATTTACTTTCTAAAAAGTTACATTGTAAAAAAATACATTGTACTTTGGGTGAACTACTGTAACAGTTGTTTTTAACACACTTTGCAAAAAAAAATTACAAAAGTATCTTTGGAAATACAATATGTATTTTAAAAGTATATTGAATTATATTAGACTTAAAGTGTACTTTTAGTTATAGAAGTCTATTTATTTAAAATAAACTATATTGTGCTTTTTAAAAAGTAAGATTAAAGTTTATTTTCAAACTTTTGATGATGAAAGCATACGTTTTAAGTACAATTAAGTATTTTTATTTTTTTTTACCAGGGACACACTGCTACACACTGCTAAACACTGCTACACACTACTGTTTCATGAGTCTGGGAGCAGAATAGTGGAGTTGTCAGTGTTTGGTAACAGGGGAGATGGAGAGGAGGGGAAAGGAGGGGATGGAAGGGGGGGGGGTAATTCCCCTGGGGATAATATCAGTCTGAATAGTTAGTAGTCACATCTCAGTAAAGAACAAAAGCATAAAGTAGGGCAGAAAGCAGAGCTATGGCTGTCTGTCTGTTGATCAGCTATGCTATTCGTCTGTTAATCTGTTAATACATACATCGCAAAAAAAAATCCATTAGCAAAAACAAGAGAAAATCTACAAAAAAAAAAAAAAAAATATATATATATATATATATATATATATATATATATATATATATATATATATATATATATATATATATATATATATATACATATTTTAAATAAGCAAAAGCCAAAAATTCTTAACGTAAGACTGGGAAGACAGCGATTTTAAGTAAAAATCCCTTTTTTAAATCTCCAATTTGGACACAAGAATCTAAATAACTTGACCGGTGACTCTTTGTGCTTTTTGAGTTCAAATTACTGAACATAAGGTGAAAATTTTAACTGTTTAAGATTTATGCATCAAAGTTGGTCTGTTTGAACATGCAGTTAATTCATCATACTGACCTTGAAAAAGGTACTTCTAAGGGCCAAAACTTTACTGGCCAATTAAAAAGGTTGCGGGTGTGGAAGTGCATCTAAAAAAGATAGAATATCATTGAAAAGTTACTTTATTTCATTAGTTTAGTTTAGGTAACAAAAATACAAAATTCAGTGTCTCAGATCATTTTTCTTTTTTTTTTATATATTTTTTATAATTATGTAAGACCAACTTTTGGCACAGTGTGGGCAGTGTGGCCAAGTCCTGCTGGAAAATGAAATCCGCATCTCTATAAAAGTTGTCAGTGGCAGAGGGAAGCTGTAAGATATGAAGTGCTGTAAGATTTTGTGGGAAAACAAAAACTGCACTGACTTTAGACTTGATAATAAAACACAGTGGATCAACACCAGCAGATGACAGACATGTCTCTCCGCTACAAGGAAAACTTGTTTAATTTGGTTTTAATTCATGTTTAAATACAATAATATAATTAATCTGTGTGAAACTATCATATATTTACTTAAAGTAAAACCAATAGCTAGAAGAAAACCCTCTTTTTAGTCCAGTAAAGTTTGAATGGATGAATTAATGATTGATAGATAGCTCTATTCTATTCTATTCGATTCTATTCTATTCTATTCTATGTTTCACTGCTAAAATGTCACAAGTTTTCCTTATATATACAGACGTATAAAGTAGTGAGCAGCAGGTAGTATAATAGAATAGAGTAGAGGGTGTGAGGCTGTGGAGGGTGTGAGTGTGTGATTGTGTGATTGTGTATTCAGCACACAGCGCTGGGGTGTGTGTAATGGCTGCCTGAGGTTTTTGTCTTCATGTGTCAGGAGCAGCTGACTGCATTGTTCTCCCACAGACCCTCGGCATGGCCCTGCTCAGAATGGAATGGCTGATAATCTCTCTCTCTCTCCACTTAAACTACCAGTTATATACCTTATTTTACATTATTACTACTGCTTTTTATTATTATTATTATTATTATTATTATTATTATTATTATTATTATTATTATTATTATACTTATAGCTATTGAACACACAGTGCAATTATTTGACATAAACATAAATAAACTATTCCTTATAATAGTTTAAAAACTTTTTTTATGAAGCATTTAATGATTTTAATCACTTCTACTTCTTTTATTTTGAAAAAATACCAATATTTTTATGATTAAACTAATTCCCATAGTACCACATTATCAGTATTAATATTGCTTGTTGTTCAATTTATACAGAATTATATTTTACACTAGGTAGCTAAATAACTCCAAGCCCACACATTATTGACTATTTTCACCTCTTGATTTATACGTTTAATCTGAAAATTGAATTAATTAAATAATTAAACCTTTTTTAAAATCTTTTTATAGGCTATTATAATGCATTATAACAGGTCTTTGTGCGCTCTAGGTAAAGTGCCAGACTTTTATTGTGGGAATAGACTAGATTATTAATAATGAAAGCACAGCTTATAATCATAATCATATAGTCATAATGCTTAATAAACATGGCTATAATGGGTTATGCATTTGTATAAATTTAAATAAACATTCATAGCCATGTTTATGATACATTATAATTGCATTATAATATTTTATGAATGTGGTTATTAAATCTAATAGAGAGTCTAATGACATTCATAGCAAGTGTTATCAAAAGCACTTTTACAATTGACTCTATATATGTGTATATATATATATATATATATATATATATATATATATATATATATATATATATATATATATATATATATATATATATATATTGTGGCTGTCCAATGAAAAACACTTATCTCCAAAACAGCAACTTTACAGGAGAGAGAAAAAACCTTGTAAACTTTCAATGGAAGTCAATGTAAAAAGAGTTTATTTCAGGTCATTTTGAAGAGTTTCTATTGGTCCGTTCATCAAGAAATTTTGGCACAGTGTTAGGGACAGTTTGTCTGTTCAAATTATGTAGTAAACAAAAAATCGGAAAAAATGAAGATAAATGTTGTTCATAGAAAATCGACGGTATAAAAAGGTGCTATAAAAATAAACTTCCTTTTCATACTTTTTGCAACAATCCAGATTCTTCTGCTGGAGTGCGGTTCAAGTGTGCACAGATATCTGTGATAGCTCAGGACAGAACGATCCCTGGGGGCGAAACTATGGGATGTGCGACAGGTTAGGGGCCAAGCAAGTCCTTTGTTCTGCAAATCTGTCACTGAGGTTGCGGCTAAAGCTCAAACTGGCAGCTTTTGAAATGGAAACGCTGCTGCTGGACGCACCGTGACACGACAAGTGGGGGTAAATGGTGTGAGATAAAAGGCAGGGCCGTCTCACCACCATTGTGGAAAGTGAACTGAAGATGAGCGCTGGAACTGGCGGCATATGCTGCTGGATTTTTGATGGATAAGCAGGCCTTTCGCGATAAGCAGGACCCTTTAGAAGAGGATTCTCGAGGGAGAGGCTGCGTCCAGAAACTTTTGCCACACCTCCTCTCCTACTCCTCCTTTCCTACTCCTTCTCTCCTACCCCGGAAGAAGGTGGAGGAATAGAGGAGAGGAGGAGGAGGAATTGAGGGAAGGAGCTGTAATTGGCGAAATGGGACAGCTGATCCCTTTTAGATACACGGAAAGCCCAGATAAGTTGAATTTACTTAAAAAAAATTTGGAAATCGGTTACCTTCAAAAATGTTAAATAATGGGAAATGAAAACTTGAGTTAGCATAACTTAAAACATCAAGTAATTACAATTAAAGGGGAATCACTACACACTGATGGTGAGCGTTAGTCAGAAACTGTTGGACACACCCAGTATGCAAATAGAAAAGAAGCCAATAGAAAAGAGTCTGCGTATGGCAACAGACTAAACTAAACAGTTATAAGTTGGTTCAACTCAAAGGTCTCAGTTTGAATAGTACAGTATATGTGCCCACAGATGTTCAACTAACTCAAAATAGTTGAGTATTGTTTAGAAATATCCAATTTTATGTAAAACAGACTTAAAAATAATTTGAGTTCAAACAACGTATGAGTTAGTTGAACATTTGTGGGCACATTTAATACATTCAAGCAAAAAAGATCTTTGAGTTGAACCAACTTTTAATAACTGAGTTTAGTCTGTTGCCATTGGCAGCTTCATTTCTATTGGCTTCTGTCACAATCTATTTGCATACTGGGTGTGTCCAACAGTTTCTGACACTAACACTCACCATCAGTGTGTAGTGATTCCCCCCTGGGCTACCTTAGAAACAAATCAACTTCCCCTTTAGCTGTAATAACTTGTTTTAATGTTTTAACTCAAACTTCCATTGCCCATTACTTAACTTTTTTAAGGCAACCAGATTCCTCAATTTTTTAAAGTAAATTCTACTCAAAAATCTGAGCAAACCAGCTCAACTTATCCGGTCTTACAGTATAACAAAAACAAAAAAAAGTTAAATCAACTTCCTCTTTAGTTGTAATAACTTGATGTTCTAAGTTATGCTGACTTAATTTTTCATTCCCCCTTACTCAAAATTTTTAAGGCAACTGGTTTCCTCAATTTTTCAATAAATTTTTTTAAAGTAAATTCAACTTATCCAGGTTTACAGTGCAGAACTGTCAGCTTATTCTAAAACCAATAGTCCATACGAGGAAGAAAATATATAAATATCTATGTAAATATAGTAAATACAAACTCTCTCCACTGTGGCTGACTGAAGCACAACTCAACAGGATGTGGTTAGAGCCTGCGAGGCACCTTGCGATACAACCTTGTGCTAGAAAGATACGAAAGAGGAGTATTTTCCTGGAGTTGCACCAAATTGAGTAATAATGCAACATCTTATTGCTAGTACAGATTAAATATATATATATATATGAACTTTTGAAAGTTTTGCAATTATATATTTAGTTGATTAATTGAAATAAATACTGTATGTTAACACGTTCTATGAATGACTCTATAAACACCTTTATAACATATTATAATGCATTAATAAGCCTATAATTGCATAACCCATTATAGACATGTTTATTATGCATTATAACTTGATGGTTTTTTTGTTTATGTTAAAATATTATATACCCATCATTAATAATCTAGTCTCACAATAAACGTCTGTCACTTTGCGTGGAGCAAACAAAGACCAGTTATAACACATTATGTGACAATAACTAATATTATATTCAAGGCAAGAATTGTTGAATTCATAAGTAGTTAAAATATATTAAGAGCATTATAACATATGATAACATAAACACAGCTATTAATATCGAACATGATCACAATTCATGACGCGTAGTAAACATGGCTACGATGGGTTATACATTTTTTTATAAATATGTACAATCATGTTTATAATGCCTTATGAATTTACGAATGCATTATAATGTGTTATGGGTATGTTTATAGAGTCTTACATAAATGACAGTCATAGAAAGTGTTATATATGATGAGTTTCTTTGATTTTACCAAATTGAGTATAATCAAGAGGAAGATGGATGATCGCAGCCATCAAATTTTTACACCAGGAGTAAAGCAGCATAAAGTTATCCAAAAGCAGTGTGTAAGACTGGTGGAGGAGAACATGATGCCAAGATGCATGAAGAAAACTGTTATTATGAACCAGGATTATTCCACCAAATATTGACTTCTAAACTCTTTAAACTTTATGAATATGAACTTTTTGTTTTCTTTGAATTATTTGAGGTCTGAAAGCTCTGCATCTTTTTTGTTATTTCAGCCATTTCTCATTTTCTGCAAATAAATGCTCTAAATGACAATGTTTTTATTCACCTGGAAGCACCTGGTGAATCACCTGGAACAGTTTTCTCTGCATCTTGTTGAAGGAGTTCCTGGAGGTGCTGAACAACAGTTGCTGCTTTTCCTTCATGCTGTGAAGCTGTTTACTGTTTACAAACTTAATTCGGAAACCCTTTATAATAACTTTCATTAATTCATATATATTTTTAAATAATGATAAACAAACGAGAACAAAGAATTTGTTAATCATAATTTGAGTATCAACAAATGTTTACATATGACAATTAGTTATCAGGATGGATATTCATTCATCTATAATGTAGAAAATAAATGATTAAATAAAAAAAGAAAACATTGAATCAGAAGGTGTGTCCAAACCTCTGACGGATACTGTATATAATAAAATAATAATATAATAAAAGTTAAATCCGGTGTCCCAATACAGTTATACACACACACACACACATACATACATGCAGCAGGAAGTGGGCGGATCATCAGGGAATGCTCAGGCTTCCGTTGGTCATATGGTCACAGAGTGGATTGGAAATGCGTTGGGCCCCCTAGGGGCCTTGGAATCCGATCTTTTTTTCATTCTCTCTCTCTCTCTCTCTCTCTCTCTCTCTCTCTCTAACAGAAGGCTTTGAGGCGGTGCTGGCTCTGACACACATTAATGCTGACAAGGGGCCTCCCAGCCCACTGTCCCCCAGCTCCAGCCCCCCTCCCCTGGCTGGGATCCCTCGCCCTGCTGCCCCACTGCGCCTGCGTGAACAGGACCGCTGCACTCGGACAAAAGAAGCACAACGGCTGCTGGAGATCTTCAGCCAGGAACACATATAAAACACTGGACAGAGCATCTGCAGCTAAGAGGGATAAAATTACATCAAATTTATAGATTTTTAAAAAATAATAATATACTAGAGACAAAATTAAAACCACTTTTAATATAATAATATTCTGACAAACCCATATTTTAAAAACACATACAAATAGACACTCACAATATGGTCCTATGCAAAATTGGGGCTATGTAAAAACAACAAATACTAATACTAATAAATAATAAGTAGAAATGTTGGTTATCTATACTTTACTAGAGTAATTAAAAGTTGCTTTATTCCAGTTATTCAGTTCAAAATGTTAAACTCATATATTATATAGAGGTATTACACACAGTGTGATATATTTTAAGATCATTTTATTTATTTTATTGTTGATTTATTATGGCTTACAGCCAATAGAAAACCCAAAATCAGTGTCTCAGAAAATTAGAATATTATATGTAAAATAATGAATAATATTATATTATATAATAATTTTATATGTTTAATTTAATATAAAATTAAATATTTCATTTCATATTTCAGATTTTTGTCACCATGCTTGGTAAAACTTTGGTAAAACTAAAGCTGTACACCCTGTATCACAATTATTAAAATAATTTTAGAATTTTGTACAACATGTGTCTTTGAAAAATCAGTGTCTCAGAAAATTAAAATATTATATAAGACCAATTGGTTCTTTTGGCAGTGTGGGCAGTGTGCCAAATCCTGCTGGAAAATGAAAGCCCAATTTTTGCCGATGGATTTTTCATCGTGCAAAAATGCTGATAATTGGCCTTATTTTTTTTTAAATATCAACAGTAAAAGTACTGATATAAGATCACCTCACCTCTCAGATGTATGATATAATTTAATGATTCTGTGTCAGCATTTATACATTGAGAAGTTATAAATATATAAATATGTGCCAATGAATGCACCTAAAAATAGCCAAAAATGATGCTGTTGGTTGGTTCCACTTATTGCATTCTGCTACACACTAAGAAAAGTAAGTACAGATTTGTACTTAAAAGAGTATAAAGCTTGTCGCTGGGGCTGTACCTTATATTGAGGTACAAAAAAGTATCTTTCAGTGAAAGTCCTTTTTTGTACCCATGGTTTTTGTGGCAATAAAGATTATAACTGAATATGGCTCAAAAACTTAATGATCCAAAATTGTCTGGCTTTCAAATAAAAAATGTGCAATTAAAATATATATAGTTTATTAGTACAGTGATACAGAATACTGAATGTACCTTTTGGCTGGTTAAATGGTACAAATCTGTACTTATTGCTGTTAGAAATGACTTTGTACTTCAGAGGGAACAAATCTGACCCTGTAAAGACCAATATTGTACCTTTGAGGGTACAATTATAAAGAGTGTACCTTTGAGTACAAAAAAGTACTCATTTCGTACCTTTGGTTTTTAGAGTGTATGAAATCAGTAAACTAACTATATAGTATAA
Organism: Astyanax mexicanus; assembly: GCF_023375975.1. Taxonomy (NCBI): domain Eukaryota; kingdom Metazoa; phylum Chordata; class Actinopteri; order Characiformes; family Acestrorhamphidae; genus Astyanax; species Astyanax mexicanus. The sequence continues at coordinate 3,817,241 of NC_064420.1, read as the reverse complement.
AATATATGTGTAAAAATGTAAAATCTAAAATGTAATATATTTTCTATTTGTAGCATTTTTAAGACATTTTAAAGATAAATATAAAACATTTCAAGACAAATTAAACACAGGGATTTCATCATGATCATCTAATGCTCCAAAATATCTGCTATGTGTATAACTTCTTGTTTTATTGGTTTAAATAAAGCGATCTTTATTTATAGATTTTCACTGGAATAGAAATGCCACCAAAACAGTCGTCTTCAGTCGTCATGTGACACTCATTTGTTTATGAACAAGAATGAAACCGGACTAGATCTGTTAACACAGCACGAGGAGGAAACGTCTGTGTGATGTTGAACTTTTGCATTTTTATTAACAAGCAGTGGATCATTTACTACAGAGACAGAATATAATTAGTTCTTATAATATAATTTAATAGATTACGTTAATTGATTACTGATTGCTAGCAATGGTATAGTAAAATAATAATAATACACCAAGCAAAAAAAAAAAGAGGAATGAAAATAAAAAAGGTGTCTTATACAGATATAAAGATATTAAGATAATAACATAATTTCAGATTAGGCCCATTTGGTAGATGTGCACTATAAGAGCACACCCCAATTTCCTATGCTGACTGACTGACTTACTGACTCATTAACTGACAGACAGACAGACAGACAGACTGACTGAACATGGACACCACTTCAGAGGAAGCAATTAAACCATGTTGAAAGGGAGTGAGCGTTTTATTTGGAGAGTAATGGCAACCATGTGGAAGAGTTTGTTAGTAAAGAAAAGCTTAAAGAAGACACTAAGACTGCTTACGACATTTAACAAAGACTGCATACGATAATAAGACGATAATATAAGCAAATAATGTAATTCGCAATAACTGATCGAACATTCATAAGAACTTTGGGCTTTATTGCATTAAATAATCAAAATCTGAAGAATATATTTACTGTATTTTCTTAACCATAAGCTGCATCATATTATAAGGCGCCATATCAATGAACATCTATTTTCTGGTTTATTTTCTGGTCTGTTTTCATACATAAGGCACATTAATAAACGAATTATAAGGCATTATTAAGCAACACTAGTTAGGATGCCTACATTGAAGTGAGCAAGGGTGTCGCCATGTTTCCTTTCTAATGGGGAAGTTAAGAGAAAGCCTAAGTAAACAAAACTGTAATTCTTAAAAAATATGATTTTATTCTACACAGATTCCTTCAGCACTAAGGCTGGGTGCAGCAGCATTAGCATTAGCTGCTAACTGCAGAGCTAGCGGGACGTAACTGCCGCCCGATAGCACAAAATTCTTAATGACTTTGGGCCTTATTGCATAAAATAATAAAATCTGAAGAATATTTTAGTTCCCTTATATTATCCTGGTCTTTTTCATACATAAGGCACACCAGATTAAAAGGCGCATTCAGCAACACTAGTTAGGATGCCTACATCGAAGTGAACAAGGGTGTCGCCATGTTTCCCTTCTAATGAGGAAGCTGGGGGAAACACCTAAGTTAACAAAACTGTAATTCTTAAAAAAAAAAAAAAAAAAATTAGTTTTCCTTCAGCACTAATGCTGGGTGCAGCAGCATTAGCATTAGCCGCTAACCGCAGTGCTAGCGCTAGAAGGTTCTAGCTGAGTGTTTCGGTAACCCAGGGCACTATCAGCTAGTGGTTCGTCCAACGTAGCTTAGTTTTATCATTTGCAAGTTTTCCTACCTACAAGGATAGGAGAGGTCTGTCATTTTTATTTTTATTGTAAGAGACAGATTCTAAACATAAATCCAGAAAATTAAATTAAATTAAATAATACATTTGCATTTTATTGCATTAAATAAATATTGGATACAATAGAAAAACAGAACTTAATATTTGCGTTTCCTGTAGTTCCTGACTGAAGTTTGCACGCACTGCAGCAGGAAGTGCTTCTTACAGAGCCACTCCTAAATTGACCTTTGTTTTGGGTCATTGTCATGATGGAAGACCCAGCCATGACCCAAACCCAGCAATCTTCAATGCTCTAACTGAGGGAAGGAGGTTGTTGGGTAAAATCTTGCAATACATGATCCTAAATTACAAAACTACAGACCTCTACATACTTTCTTTGTAGGTGGAAAAACTAGAATGGATGGAAAAATGATGTTTGATTATTGATTCTAGTGTGGCACATTGAGCTTATGAACAACAAAGAACTAAATAAGTGAAATTTAACAATCGAAATTATTAAATTATTATGACAATACATCTAAAAAAAGAATGTTTGTGTTAAGCATTGTGTAAGTGCAAGATTATTATGCACATTACATTTTTTATTTTAAGTCATTTAACTCAACAAAAACAAGCGCAAAAAGTCACTGGTCCAAGTTATTTTAAATATTGTGTCCAAATTTAGGCTAAAATAGTTTATTTAAGCCTTATTTTTGGAATCTTACTAAGAAAAATTAGCTTATCTGGCTTACTAGCAGATTTTTTTGCTTAGTATAAGCATATAAATCTCAATTTACATTTATTTTCTATAGTTTTTGCCAATTTTGCCAACTGAGTACTGCTCAGCACTGCCATGCATTATTGTTCAGTGTCAGAGTCTCAGTGCTGGGGTGCATACCTCTATTAAAAACAATGCAAATTGTCACATTTTTGGACGCTGCATGTCGAGGCGTGTCTGGTGTAGAGTTGTAGTACAATCAGACGAAACCGAAACTGCTTTATGTATCTACTAAACAACATAAAAAAGCACATAAACTGCGGTAAATCTGATTAAATGGTGAAATAACTGCATGTTATTGGCAGATGTACAGATCATACCATGCAATACCAAGCTTTTAAATAGAATGCAAAATAAAATAATATACCTTTAGATTCATAATCATGGGTTAAGTGTAGATAGATAGATAGATAGATAAAGGGGTTAAAAGACACGTGCATTATTATTACGCCATTATACAGAACAGGAAATGCATGCTGACTCGATCAATTTTAGTATTATTCAACATCTCTTTTTTTCATTTCTCATTCTCACACTTACTGCTTTACAAAACCCTTCATAAACTCACCTCCTCTCTCAAGACCCTCTTCTAACTGTTCTAACTTACAGTCTTAAACCTATTTATCAAATTTATCCTTATATTTAGCCCAACATATGTACGGTACACTGAAAAAAAACAAAAACAAAAAAAAAACGATTGCGTAAAATATACTTAAAAAAAGTCTCGCAACTTTTTGCATTTGCTTTTTTTTTTAAGTAAATTTAATTTCAGATAACAATTTAAGTAAATTTAACTCGGTTTCAAGACTTAAATACATAGAGTTACACAGAGTGAATAAGTGAACTAAACTTCAGTCAATCCTTTCTTTTAGTAAACTTTACTTCATTTATTTATTTTTACTGAATCAATCCTTTCTTTTAGTAAACTTTACTTCATTTATTTATTTTTACTGAATCAATCCTTTCTTTTAGTAAACTTTACTTAATTTATTTATATTTACTGAATCAATTCTTTCTTTTATTAAACTTTACTTCATTTATTTATTTTTACTGAATCAATCCTTTCTTTTAGTAAACTTTACTTCATTTATTTATTTTTACTGAATCAATCCTTTATTTTAGTAAACTTTACTTCATTTATTTTTACTGAATCAATTCTTTCTTTTAGTAAACTTTACTTCATTTATTTTACTGAATCAATTCTTTCTTTTAGTAAACTTTACTTCATTTATTTTACTGAATCAATTCTTTCTTTTAGTAAACTTTACTTCATTTATTTTTACTGAATCAATCCTTTCTTTTAGTAAACTTTACTTCATTTATTTTTACTGAATCAATCCTTTCTTTTAGTAAACTTTACTTCATTTATTTTTACTGAATCAATCCTTTCTTTTAGTAAACTTTACTTCATTTATTTTTACTGAATCAATCCTTTCTTTTAGTAAACTTTACTTCATTTATTTTTACTGAATCAATTCTTTGTTTTAGTAAACTTTACTTCATTTATTTTTGCTAAATTAATTCTTTCTTTTAGTAAACTTTACTTATTTTTTTGCAGAATCAAAAATCAAGTAAAGTAAAGTTTACTAAAAGAAAGAATTGATTCAGCAAAAATAATTTAAGTAAAGATTACTTAGGATTGACTGAAGTTCAGTTCACTTATTTACTCTGTGTAACTCTATTTAAGTCTTGAAACCGAGTTAAATTTACTTAATTTTATATGAAATTATATTTACTTAAAAAAAAGCGAATGCAGAAAGTTGCTAAACTTTTTTTTAAAGTAAATTTTACGCATAGTTTTTTTCAGTGTGTGTAAAGTATACAGTATATAAAGAACCAACCACCTACAGAGTATATCTGAGTGGCTTAAGCACTTGCTTTTGATAATTAATCAGAGGAAAGATGGGAATTTATCAGACTTCACTTTCTGTTTTCAGTTCATCTTGGAAGGGATTAAACCCTGCCCAGGTCGGGACATTCAGATACATACGGATTCCTATATACAGGCAGAGGTTTTTTTTTTTTTTTTGCTTCTTATTTGCAGATGATGGAATGCAGGGCTTTTTTTACTTGGCCTTCTCCGGTGCCACGGCCTCCGTCTGCACTCCGGCGTCAGAGTGACGTTTCTGACCCTGAGAGACACATAAAAAGCAGATTCAGCGAAACAGGCAAAAGCAGACGCAGCTTTATAGCTTCATAGTGACAGCTGCTGTTAAAGGATCATCATAACGCCTTGAGCATAACTGATTATAACCTGTTAAACAACTACGGTACATTCAGACACTTCCCTGAATCTCTCACTCCCTGAATTTACAGGCAGTGCTCTGAGTAATGATATGTCATGCTTATGCAGAATTGTTATAATTTCCTAATAATCTAATAATGTAACAATCCCACAATTATGTATTATATTATATTATATTATATTATATTATATTACATTGTATTACACACTGCCTGGCAAAAAAAGCCATTGATCTGGGGTTGGTTGATGCTGCAGTTGGTCTGCAGGTTTAGGTTCAGCAACAGTATGTGCTGAAAGAAAGAATGAGGTCAGCTGACTACCTGAATATACTGAATATAGACCAGGTTATTCTTCCATCAAGGGATTTTATTCCCTATTTCTTCACTGATGATGAACACGGCCATATTCCAAGATGATAATGTCAGGATTCATGAAGCTGGAATTGTGAAAGAGTTCAGGGATTCACACATGGATTGAGAGAGAGGGTTCACCACAGAGTCCAGACCTTAACCTCATTGAGAATCTTTGGGATGTGCTGGATGGAGAAAGAGAGGCTTTGAGCAGTGGTCAGACTCTACCATCATCAATGCTGCTGCGAGATCTTATAATAATGCAACACTGGATTGAAATAAATCTTGTCACATTGAAAAGCTAAAGCTTAAGGCGAAAGCTAAAGGCAGTCCAAATAAAAATATTAAAGTGTGTGTAATTTCTTTTTGGTGGCGACTTTTTTTGGAGGGGCCAGGCAGTGTATTATACAGTAATATAATAAAATATTACATACTATCCACTTAAAACTGAAATAAACGCGAACCAATGGATTAATATATATTGCATTATAAGTAAAAAACAAAGTATTAGGCTTTAATACATCTTAACCATGTTAAGTGCTAAATCGTATTACACATCTGAGTGTTTTTACATTACTGAGAAATTGTTACAATATTTAACCCATTTATGGAGAATTTGCTGCTTTCTATCTAACCCTGCGTTCACACTGGAACGCGACGAGTCACTTGTGTCGCCCAGCTTTTGTCGCTTGTGGGCGTGTCAAGCTCAACGCCCGCGTTTATCAAGGTCCAGCCTCCGACAAGAAAAAAGGCACAAAAAAGGAATCGCTCGGCCACTTTATTCTCCAGCTATAACTCCCAAACTTGCTGGACTCTTGGGCGTTTCTGTGATTTAACTGCGCTGGAAATGCAGCCGTTCCCACAGACTGATGTGGGTCCACCCCGTTCAACAGAAAGAACCGGGAAAGAAACTAGAAATTCAGAGAGCAGGAGCTTGAGGATGTCAGCCCGCCTGGTTTGTGATTGGTCCAAAGAAAAGCTAGGAGCCAATCGGGTTAGAATGTCGCTTCACCGCGTCATAATTCATTTGCATAAAGTTGAGAAAAATTCATCTCCGTGTCGCTTGTCGCTCTGTCGCTTTGTCGCTTGTCGCCTCTCGCGTGTCGCGGCGACAAATCGCGCCCTGCCATAGGAAATGAATGGTCGCCTGTCGCTTTGTCGCTTTCCAGTGTGAACGCAGGGTAACACTTTTTGTGGAGTATATCAGTCATACAAATTGAGAAACACTCAATAATAATATGTCCTTTTTACATTTGCATGCATAGATATGGTAGCAGTCAAAATTGTGGATTTTTTTTTTGCCTACATTGATAATAAATAGTGATTCGGGCTATGAAGGATCACATAAGGAATCATGTAGTAACTTAAAAGTGTTAAACAAACCAAAATACTCTGTGAAGAAGCATTTAGGTACTTTTATCTGGGGAGCTGTTTATTAACTTGTAGTTTCTGAGGATGGTAACTCATGTAATTCTTGTTGTTCCTTTCCTGCAGAAGTCCTGATTAGTGCCAGTTTCATCGTTTGAACGTTTTAATGGTCTTTGCGACTGCACCTGAGGATATTTCAAAGTTCTTGAATGTTTTCCGATTGAAAGACCTTCATTTCTTAATACATATCTGTATGCCAATTAAAAGAAATAACATGTATTTAATGATTTAATTACATATTACATTAATGGCTAAAAAATATTTAATTTGTTAACATTATTGGGTTTTACAACATTTTTAACAAGCATTACTACAAGCATAACACAATTACTACAGTATTAAAGTATGGCATGTTCTTTTATAGTTATAGTGTAGATATTATTTTAAAGTATGCAAATAATAGTGCATTACATCATAGGTGCTCCACATAGACCCAAGAGTCCAGACAGGAAGTCGACATGTTAATTGAATATAAACATTGTTTTTAATATTTAATATTTGACTATATAAATATATAGTATACTTCTAAAAATTAAAAATATGTTGAAATAATGTATTTAATATATACTTCAAATATGAAATATATTAATCCTAGTTTAAAAACAGCTGAGCTAAAAGTGCAGTGAAGACTATTTTGAAGCAGCACTATTTTTGCTGAATGAGGTCACCTAGTGGTCGGGATTGGCCACTGGTGGGAACTGAATCCATACTGCAGACCTTACAGCTCAGACCAAACCGCAGGTGAGTCATTCTGCACAAGGGGCTTTTATACACGGTCTGGTAAAAGTCATCAGAAATGTTTTGTCAGCCTCAGATTTAAATCATATTAGCAGAGCTAGAACTGAAACTTCCAGACGCTCAGAAACCCACACTGTTATATCAGTGCAACATGCAGTAAAGACTAAACAGGGAGGTCATTACACTTCTTTAAAATACTGCATGTTAACAGAAAGGTGAATTTTGGTTTAAACCCTTCTTTTGTCCTTAAAAAACAATGCATTTTCTTTTATAGTATTATTATTATTTCCTATGTAATTTTTTTGGGAAAAAAAACAAACAAACAATTTTTTTAATATTTTCTAAAAGACCAACATAGTTTTTTTGTTTTATAAAATATTAAATGGGATTTTGTGGTAAAATTAAAACACATAAAACAAAGAAAAACAAACAAACAAATACATACATATATATATATATATATTGTTTAATAAGTTTTAAATATTTTCTAAAAGACCAACATAGTTTTTTTGTTATATAAAAGATTAAATGAGATTTTGTGGTAAAATCAAAACAAATAAAACAAAGAAAAAAAAAACTAACAAATACATAAAATATATATTTTTTATATGAAAATTAAGTAAAGACCAATAACATGCTACCTTTGTTTAACATCTTTTCTTTAAAAAAATGGATGTCATTTATTAAGTTATAAGCTATTTAGAAGTTGTTAAAAATTGTAAACTGTAATTTGATATTATGTTGATTATTAAGTATTATGTATTCATTTATTGTTTAAGAGACAAATTTACATTCACAAGTATTTTCCCCTTACATATTTCTTTTGTTTCAGCATTTTTGTCATACTTCCTTTTTTTTTCAGATTATCAAACTGACTGAAACACTTTAATATCAGGCAAATATAACTGGAATAAAAAATATAAAAATCACTTTTTAAATAATTATTTCATTTATTAAGGGAAACATATGTTCAAATCAATCTAGCCCTTTGTGAAAAAAAAAATTAAAATATATCTTAAAAAGTAACACATTGTGCCCTGGTCTGAAGATTAAAAAAAAAAACAGATAAGAAAACAAAATCATTGGTCATCTATCAGTCTGGAAAAAGTTACCAAATTGTTTTTTTAAGGCTTTGGAACTGCAGCAAACCACAGTAAGAGCTATTTTTCACAAAAGTAAAAAGATTATTCTAAAAGGGCATGGACAACTCATCCAAGAGGTCACAAAATAACTTAGAACAACATTTAAACAACTGCAGGTCTCACTTGCCTCAGTTAAGGTAAGGTCAGTTAAGGCAGAAAATACAGACATACATATATATTGGCCAGACATACAGTATATGTTTTTTTTTTTCACTTTACATGGCCATATATTTCATATATATCAAGGTAGGTATGAAGAAAGCACCTTTAGTCACAGGAAGTATCCAGGTGTGAATGGGGTCTATGATAGTAAGAATGTTCGCTAATGCTTAATGCTAAAGCTAACTAATGCTACTCCCCATTTATTTTTATTTTTTGATGTTTTTGTTTTATTCACTTTACCAGATTTTTGAAGAACAGCTGGATGGAGTTCCTCTTCTCTAGCTTGCGGGGGATACTGGGCGAAGGGTTATCCGCACTACCCACCGACTTGTTGTCTGGGGCGGCTGCAGTGACAGCAGCAGTGGCGGCGGCAGTGGCAGCAGGCTTGGGCTCTTCTTTGGCCTTGGCGCTTGCAGCGGGATCGGGGACTGCGGGAGCTGCTGCTGCCGGGGCTTCTTTCTTGGGTTCTGCAGCCTTTAATCAAATTACATCAAGAGTAGAGAATCAGCATGCTGCACTTTTCCTCCACTGCATTACTGCTTTTATCTCTACTGATTATAAAAGAAGAAGGCAGACAAAAACTCGCCTACTTAACCCTTGGGTGGTGTTCGGGTCTGTGGGACCCGTTTTCATTTTTCATCAAATGATACTAAAAAAAATATTTTTTCTAACTCAAACTCATTGGCATTGGCTCATTTCTTGTGAGAAACAAATATCAAAACACATTTTCGATAAACACACACTGTACACCAACCCCCCCCACACACACACACACACATTTATATTACATACAGTCTGTTTGGCCAAGGGCTAATAAACATTGCTTCATTTGTAAATTTGAAACTAAACTAATTTTCTACTCATATCTTGAGTTAAATTCATTTTCTTTTACATTTTATTAAAAAACTAATAAAAAAAAGAGTAGCACTTTTTGAAAGAAATGTAACATAAGAAAGGTAAAGGGCAAATATTAACCACGTAAGCTGTTTTTTATATTGCTTGCAATTTAGGTGAAGCGAGCATGTGTAAAGCATTTTAATGTAAAATTGCTTAATTTTGCTGAATTAAATACAAGTAACAAAGTAAACGAGTTACAAAAATATGAACACCACACAAGGGTTAAAAAAAGACAGCAGGAAGAGATTAATGCAATAAGAAAATTAGACAGATTGCTGCTTTTGAAAGAAACAATGTTATGCCATTAAAAAAGAATAAAAAAAGGGATGCACTGTAGATCTGTTGAGTATAATGAAGCTGGCAGTAAGTTTGGACACACCTTCTCTTTTTCAATGCGTTTTATTTATTTTAATGTTCATGCCAATTAACATTGTAGATTATTCTCACTGAAGCATCAAAACTATGAATGAACACATGTGGAGTCTTATGTACTTAACACAAAACGACCCTGTCCTCCACAGTCACCGGACCTGAACCCAATCCAGATTTGAGGTTTGGGGTGAGCTGGAGCACAGAGTGAAGAAGGCAAAGGGGCAACAAGTGCTAATAAACAAACACCTCTGGGAACTCCTTCCTTCCTTCAAGACGGTTGGAAAACTTTTCATTTCAGGTGGCCACCTCTTGAAGAAGCTCATTGAGAGAATGATGATGCCAAGAGTGTGCAAAGCAGTAATCAGAGCAAAGGGTGGCTATTATGAAGAAACTAATTCAAACCAGCAATCTCCAGGAGTGGTATAAAGTTATCCAAAAGCAGTGTGTAAGACTGGTGGAGGAGAACATGCCAAGATGCATGCCAAGAACTTGTTTTCTTTGCATTATTTGAGGTCTGAAAGCTCTTTTCCCAATTATTATTTGGAATTTGGGAGAAATAAAACAACAATGTTCATTTTACTCAAACATAAACCTATAAATAGCAAAAGCAGAGAAACTATATATATATATATATATATATATATATATATATATATATATATATATATGTAGGAAGTTTTAATAACATACAGAATATTTTAAAACAGTGAAAAAAATGACTGGTACTGTATAGTTGGCACATATTTGAACTTTTTTTCACATTTTTACTTTATATAGCCATATATTTCATATAGGACATACTAATATTTGTATGTATATTACTTTTCCAAAAGGACTATATGTGAAGTATTGAAGTACTGAAAGACATTCACACGCACAAAAGAAAAAATGAGGAAATGTTCTCTAACCACAGTTTACAGTAAGTAGGTCAGTCACAGTATGACACAACACAGCCTTAAACTGCTTTAGTTCAGTCAGTCTGGTTAATTCCACCATGTTCACCACTAAAATCACTAATTACCGCTCCTCCAGTAGCAAGGGACACGCTGGCTGCAGCACTGGATGCAGCTGCCCGGATCTTGGAGCTCACTTGTCCTAGCAGTACCTCAAACAGTTCACACAAACCTGGTTATTCAAGAGCACACTCACAGAACAGTATAGTATAGAACAGGTGTGTCCAAACTTTTTTTGTTGGGGGCCAGAAGGAGAAATATATTTAAAGTCACGGGCCACAGACTCTATAATAAAACAAATAATGAAATATACCACTTTAAATAATACGTTTTTCCTGATTATTTCATTTACACACCATTTTACTTGACTTACTGTCTTTGACAGTGTTGTGTAATCTAAGATTTCTCAAATTGATGTTTAATTTCATGATGTCTCTTAATATAAAACTCCTTAATTACTGCAACTTTTAGACTCTTTTGCCCCGTTTTTCTGCGCTAGAAATGCGCACTCTCTCCGCTTTTACACTCTTTGGCCCGTTTTTCTGCGCTAGAAATGCGCACTCTCTCCGCTTTTAGACTCTTTGGCCTGTTTTTTTGCGCTAGAAATGCGCACTCTCTCCGCTTTTAGACTCTTTGGCCTGTTTTTTTGCGCTAGAAATGCGCACTCTCTCCGCTTTTAGACTCTTTTGCCCCGTTTTCTGCACTAGAAATGTGCACCCTCTCCGATTTTAGACTCTTTGGCCCGTTTTTTTTTTGAGCTAGACATGCGCACCCTCTTCGCTTTTAGACTCTTTGCCCCATTTTTCTGCGCTAGAAATGCGCACCCTCTCCGCTTTTAGACTCTTTGGCCCGTTTTTTTGCGCTAGAAATTCGCACTCTCTCTGCTTTTAGACTCTTTGGCCCGTTTTTTTGTGCTAGAAATGCGCACCCTCTCCGCTTTTAGACTCTTTGGCCCGTTTTTTGCGCTAGAAATTCGCACTCTCTCTGCTTTTAGACTCTTTGGCCCGTTTTTTTTGTGCTAGAAATGCGCACCCTCTCCGCTTTTAGACTCTTTGGCCCGTTTTTTTGCGCTAGAAATCCGCACTCTCTCTGCTTTTAGACTCTTTGGCCCGTTTTTTTGCGCTAGAAATGTGCACCCTACAAACTTTGAATCTCACATTATAAAAACCTGATATTTCTAATAGACCTCGTGGGCCGCTCCAAAAAGGAAACAGGCTGCAAATGGCCCGCGGGCCGTAGTTTGGACACCCCGGTATAGTATTATTCACAGTACTGCTCAACAAGCGCCACACAGTGGCAGCCTTAAGCTCTGCACTCTGACTCTGCCTACCTTTGGTTTGAGCAGGTTGGCAAAGGGCGAGGGCTTCTTCTCCGACTTCTTCTCCTCTGGCTTGGGGGCCGGAGGGGGCTCTGGTTTGGCGGCTGCCTCGAGGGTGCTGGTTTTGGATGCATCTACCTTAAATAGAGGAGCAGGAGAAAGGATGAGCAGGAGATAATAAATGAAAGAGAGAAAAAGAAAGAAAAAGAAAGAGAGACTTTGAAGAAGAAAAGTATAACATGGAAGCATTGCATCAGTATAAGAATAAGAAGTATGAAAGGAACAAGGACAGCTTTTGTGAGCAGAATCGCGAGAGGAATTTGAAGTATCTCAAGTATGCGTTAAGTAAAAGGGCAAATGAACTGCATGAAAGAAATGTGCAATTCATAAAAGTGACACAGTTTTATTGTATCACAATATTATAATACCGTACAACCCCAAATCAGAAAAGTATGGCGAGTGCAAAAAAAAAAAAAAAAAAGTGTGAATTTTAGTTAACTGAACCCAATTTCATGTTTTATCTATTTATAGTAGTAGCTAGTAGTAGTAGTAGCTATTATATAGGTATATATTTAAGTAAAATGAACATTGTTGTTTCATTCTATAAACTAAAGACAACATTTCTCACAAATTCCAAATAAAAATATTATAGTCATTTAGAGCATTTATTTACAGAAAATGAGAAATCTCTGAAATAACAAAATAATAATAATAATAATAATTAAGAGTTCAGAAATCAATATTTGGTGGAATAACCGTGGTTTTTGATCACAGTTTCTTTTCCATGCATCTTGGCATCATGTTCTCCTCCACCAGTCTTACACACTGCTTTTGGATAACTTTATGCTGCTTTACTCCTGGTGAAAAAATTGGTTTGATGGTTTGTGATCATCCACCTTCCTCTTGATTATATTCCAGTGGTTTTAAATTTGGTAAAATCAAAGAAATGTGGTTTTAAGTGGTTTTTAAGTGGTTTGGAAAAGCAGCAACTATTGTTCAGCACCTCCAGGAACTCCTTCAAGACGCTGAGATTAAGATACCAAGAGTATGCAGATCTTTCCTCAAAGATTAGCGATTTCATGTGTTCCTGTATAGCTTTAATATAGTCTTTAATTCTAATATTTCTTCATTTAATATTAAATGCACGATGTAAAAAATCATAAAAAGAAAGAAAACACATTGAATGAAAAAAAGTGGGGTGTCCAAACTTTTAACTGGTAACGAATTTTAACAAATAAAATAAAGTATCTTGGGTTCAAACACAAGTTTTTTTTTTTATTTCCATTTTTCATACCATATTGTACCCAATGTCGGTCTGATTTGGGGTTGTGGTATTAATTAAGTGTGATTTAAAAGTTATAGAAAAAGGAAATATTGATTTTCTTTGGGAAGACAGGTACGTCTGAGCATGCAGCCCAATAAAGGAGATTTAGGAAATGGTCAGATTGAAACAGTGCTGAACTTATTTACCTGCACCTCAACTGGCTGTGCTTCTTCCTTCACCTCAGACTGTTGATAAGCAGATATTTGGGTTAACTAGGCAAGAAACTACAATTCCCATGACCCTTTGCAAAGCCTCCCAAGCCCAGTCACTCAGCTACTTGTGGTACAATGCCTGTAAGGAGCCTGAATAAATCTGACATCAGCTATTATTAAGTGATGGGATGAAGTGGACGAGACCCAGGACTGAGGCGTCACATGAGGTAACGGCTGCTGTCAGGGTGATGTAACTGTAATGGAAGATCAGTTGTTTGTTCATTATGCTGAGTGGAAGCTTTGCTTCTTGCAGTGAGCAGATTCTATCAACGGCTGAGGCAGTTTCACTAAAATGCATATGATAATGGAGCATGAAGTAATGAACCTGATGCGGGTGATTGTGATTGTCATCGTAAAGAAAAACACAACCAGTTACAGATAATCTTAACCCTCCTTTTATGTTTATTTGTCAGTTTGTCAGGTCAGCATATACCAAATCAGCATATTTAATTATCCTAAAGATGTCTAAAAACAAAAAAAAAACCCAACTGGGAGTGTGAATATTTTATTATTAACTCCATTACTATTTATTTATCTAATTTTTAGTTCAATTGTGTTTCTTAACTCTAACATTTAATGGTTCAATTAGGATAATTCACTCATTTTTAATAAAAAAAATACATGTTCAAACTATTTTTAACATTTCACTGCTTTATTACTTTTTTAATAATGTTTTTAAATAATTGTATTATTTTAAAAAATATTTATTTGCTTCCTCCGATACATGTGAAGCCAGCCAGCGCTTGTTTTCGAGCTGCTGCTGATGCAGCATTATCGAGCCGTCAGCGCGCTTGGAGGAAAGTGCATGCGGTTCTGATACATCAGCTCACAGATGCCCTGTGCTGCAGACATCACCCTTTAGTGATGTGGGGAGAGAGCGCCATCTACCCACCCGGAGGGAGCAGGGGGCTAATTTTGGTAACGCTGCATGAGCGGGGGTTCGATCCTGCGACCTCCCGCTCATAGTGGCAGCGCTTTAGACCTCTGGACCACTCAGTGCCCCACTGCTTTATTACTTTCAAAAGACATAAAAGACATATAAAACAATAATTTTATGTAACAGTGAAATGTAACATTGTAATTTTGTTTTATTTTCGCAAATGCTGGTTGCAAATATGTGTTGAGATGAACCATTTTCATATTATATGTTGATTACACTAATTAAGGCAAGCGGAAGAAGTTTTATACTGAAAAAAAATACTTTGAACTAATTTACATAATAACATAATAACGTAACATAATAGGAGGGTTAATAATGATCTTAATAATATGATTGAAGGATGCAATTAATGTAACGGCATCAGTGATGAGACACACTGAGTGAAGTGAGTAAGTCTTGTTAAAAATAGTTTAAAATGCTCATTCTGGGCTGATGTTTACCGGCGCTGAGGTCTTGGAGGGGGCGCTGGCTCCGCTCGCTGTTGCTGCCTGAACTTTCGACACCACCTTGCCTAGCAACGCCTCAAATTAACAAGTTTTTTTTTTTTAGAAATATATATATATATATTACACACAGTCTAATCTATTTTAAATGTCTTTATTTCTTGTATTGTTGATGATTATGGCTTACAGCCAATTAAAACCCAAAAATCCGCACCTCAGAAAATTTGAATATTATATAAAACCCAATTGGTGCTTTTGGCAGTGTGCTTTTATCTTCGTAAAAATAATGCTCAAAACCATCACTGATTGGTGGAAACTTCACACTAGACCTCGGGCAGCTTGGACTGTGTGTCTCTCCACTCTTCCTCCAGACTCTGCTCCCTTGATTTACAAATGAAATGTAGTAAAATTTACTGATTTTGGAGAGTCATGTCTGTCATCTGCTGGTGTTGATCCACTGTGTTTTATTATCAAGTCTAAAGTCAGTGCAGTTTTGTTTTCCCACAAAATCTTACAGCACTTCATGCTTCTTCCCTCTGCAACTTTTATGGAGATGTGGATTTCATTTTCCAGCAGGACTTGGCACACTGCCCATTTTTGGCTTTTCATTGGCTGTAAGCCAAAATAATCAACATTCAACAATGAAAGAAATAAAATAAGCGCTTAAATTAAATCACTCTATGTGTTTAATACATCTATATAATATATATATGAGTTTCACATTTTCAACGGAATTACTGAAATAAAGTAACTTTTCAATGATATTTTCATTTTTTGAGATGCACTAATGTTGCAATACTGCAGTTATATTACAATGACTTTCCATAATTGTGACTGCTGTATTTTCCAGTACACAGGTATCATATCTGTGCCTACCTTTGGACGGAAGAGCTTGCCGAACGGGCTGTCTTTAGCTTTAGCTTTAGCCCTGCTTGGGGTCTCCTTTCCAGCTGCTGCTGCTGCTGCTTCTGCAGCTGGTGGCTCCTCTTTCTTTATGGCTGGTTCTGCTTTGCTCTCCATCTTTGGAGGTGCCGGCGGCGGAGGAGGGGGCACCTTCATTGGTTCCGGTACCTTTTAAAGGCAGAGAATTGGACAATTGGAATGCAATTTCTGATTCCAGACATTGCTAAAATTGTAGCACTGGACGAGCCTCTTACGTTTGGCGTGGGGGCCGACGGGGTCTCCTTCTGTGACTGTGTGTTGAACAAAAGGTCAGAAAAAAAAAACAATGCTTAGAACATTTTCAGATGCACAAAAGCTAAAGTAAGGAATGTCATGGTTTGATGAAGTTCTTTCTGTTGGGGTCTTTGGTGTAGACACCATGCTGGGAGGGAATGGGAAGCATCATCTGTAGCTTTTGATTGAGCTGCTGGTGTTGAAAGAAGCCCCTAAAGCAAGAGTCAGAGTAGCTTTAGCATAGTGCTAAATGGTCATTTTTGTGATAGGCTGGTGGGGTGCTTCGTGCAATGGGCTGGTATCCCAGCGTAAACGATCCTACAGGTTTAGAGTTGGCGTGACTGATTTTAGATGCATTGTGATAATGGTTTTCTATGGTGATCTAATGGAATCTAGTGATATCCAGTAAACCGTTGGTGTCTAATTCCATATTGTCTAATTGGTGACTATTTATATCATGGACAGAATAGTCCCTTTCCCTTCCTTTTAACAGAAATAAAGACAAAAGCCAACTTGCCATTGGCAAATTTTAGACAAAATCTATGTAAATTGAGACATATATGCTGAAATTAAGCATAAAAATCTGCCATCTAAGCATTTTTTTCTTAGTCACAAAATGAGTGAATTAAGACTTAAATCAAGCAAAAATCATTTTATTTTGTGGCTTAAATATGTACACAAGAATTAGAATAACTCGACTGGTAACTTTTTGTGCTTATTTTGAGTTTAAACTAACTGAAAATTCAAATTAAGACTCAATAAAATCATTATTCTTAAAATAAGTACAAATAATCTTATACAACACACAATGCTTAATAAGAAAACAATTCTTATCAGAGAAAAAAAACAAGATTTATTGTCTTGAATTGAGATCATTTCACTATGTTTTATTTTCTTTATTTTTTTTGCAGTGTTGAAACCAGATTCCGTCCAGTACAGACCAGAAGAGGTGGAGCCAGAATCACCTACTTTTTATCTAATTTGGTAGGCCTGTCCTTTCTCTGAGATCAAGAATCTCAGACTGGCTTCATTGAGTTTTTAGCTCAGTCAGAAGAAGTTGAGTTTTTTTACTGGATACCCAGTTTGTCCAGTATGTATAATGTAAATGTAAAAGTGCATTATCAAATGATTAACACTTAATTTCTATCAAATTACAGTCTCAGAGATCTGCTCTGATTACTCTGATTGCTGCTGAGACAAAACAAAGCTATTGCAGTCCAGTTTATCCCTCAGACTGTTTCTGTAAATTTATGATAAATAAATATCTAACCACAGTTATAAATAAATGTCTCACTACTGTAACGTTAGCTGGCAGGCTAAGAGCTAATCAGATCACATTAGTCATTTTATGCTAACATCAGACTTAATGATAAAAAAACTACAAATAACTTTGGACAGATTGTCTGTTAATGCAACCAACAGCACAATAACACCACATGATCATGTAATGCAGATGTTGTGTTCCAGACAAGATTGTCAATCGCGATTGTCGAAAGTATAAACAGTTTTAGAACCTTATTCTACTGTTTTGTTTCTTGCAAAAGGCAGAATAATGTTTTAAAACTGTTTTCTGGGGGGGAAATAACAAATGTGTCCATATTAGCACAAGGAAAAAACAGTTTATATTAGACACAGGAAGAAAAATGGGATTAAATAAATGTTTTTTTTTGTTCAATGAAACTAATGTTTCATCATACTGCAACCAGCCAGCAGAGGCGCTAGACCAATGGTGGTGGCTTCACTCACTTTCTTTGAGGCACGATGCAACTATTAACAAAATCTCTTTTTTGTGATCTCTTTATCACTATTTGTGCAATATGTTTATCATGCAATATTT
Organism: Astyanax mexicanus; assembly: GCF_023375975.1. Lineage (NCBI taxonomy): Eukaryota > Metazoa > Chordata > Actinopteri > Characiformes > Acestrorhamphidae > Astyanax > Astyanax mexicanus. The sequence goes on along the minus strand of NC_064420.1, from coordinate 3,799,222 downwards.
TTTCACCTTTTCATCTACTATTTATTTGCTATTTATTCACTGTCAGTCTTTCAGTGCAATAATGCTGGTCACACCCTACCATGATCATATCTCCTCTGACCTTATCTTAGCTGCACTAGATGTATATATTTATTTTTTCCCTTTATTATATTTATTAATATTTTTATGGGTTTTTTTTTCTGTAATTTTTTGAATATAAAGTTTTATTATTATTACTGACCTGTTTCTCTGCCCTTTCCTCTGTGCTGCTGTAACAATGCAAATTTCCCCATTGTGGGTTTAATAAAGGAGTACTTTATCTTATCTTATCTTATCTTCTGTAATCTTTTGTATGTATATATATATATTTTTTTTTTCCGTTTGTTTGTTTTTTATATATTTTCCTGACCTGTTTCTCTGTCCTTTCCTCTGTGCTGCTGTAACATTGCATCTTACAAGCTTATATAAATATATATACAAATAAATAATTATGGAGTTATATGAGGATTATGGATGGCCTTCAGAACACAAAATGAACACAAGATCTTCATTGAATTGTAGTCTTTTATGATGCATTAACCTCTGTGAAGAAAACTGCAGCGGAAAGCCAGACCTGACAAAGCGACTGCAGAAAATGAATGGGCCCTAGGTCGGGTACCGTTGGCGCGGAGAGAAAGATCCGTGAAGCCTCATTAGCCCAACGATGTGCAAATGAGAATCTGATACACAACCGCAGGAAGCTATCGGAACATGACTGCGGCATAATCCTTCTTTTGGATGGAGGATTGCATTAAACATTTGCGTTAAAGCGTAAAAAGAGTGAAAAAAACAAAAAAACACAATCACAAAGGATCCACAGATCTGCAATTATGATTACTGATATTATGTTTTTTTTTTTTTTTTTTTTTTTTACCTGGTCTTTGGAGGCATCGGGAGCAGCCGCTGCTTCTTTGGTGGCTTTGGTCGGACTCACCTTCCCACGCAAAAAAGAAGAGAACGGAGACATGGAAATATTGGAGTGACTGTGGAAAAGCATGACGGTTGCATGCTTAAGCATATATTTCTCCTTTATGTATTCCATCCAGGGTGCCTATACTGTCTCCAGCTGGTTTTCTAGTTTGCTAATGGCTAGGGCTCGTTAATAAAGATATAAAGATATAAAAAATATATATTTATTTAACAAAAGGCAGACAAGCAGACAGACAGAAAGACAAACAGAGAGAGAGAGAAAAATGGAGACGAAGGGAAGAGACTACAATAACGCCTTGCTGTGACGACGCAGTTCAGACTGGCTAGCTTTTTGCTACGAGCCCACAAAGAGCTCTCTCCATGGCTGGCTTATAGTGAACATGTTCCCTTATTGAGTTGGCCATTGTCCTCCGGAGATGGCGTAGGCCTGCCCGTGCTTTATCAAGGCCCATCACAATTTCCAAACGCACAGGCCTCCCCTTGTGAGCGCGCATTATGCAGCAAAACAAAAGGCTGCCACATTCTGACATGTTCAAAGGCTTGATTTAGCGCAGCGCCGGGGAAGAGATCAACTCTCGCTAAAGGGATCAACTTATGACGGTAAAAATGTGAAAAATTGATCTTAAATTACAATCATACCTGACAAAGTTGAAGAGATTTAGATCTCAATGAATTCAATTGGAACACTAAATTCAAAAATGCTTTTTTAGTTTTTTTATGCAATTAATATACAGTAAAGTCTAAAATTTAAATCATCGCTGTCCAATAAAAAACACTTATCTCCAAAACAGCAACTTTACAGGAAAGAGAAAAAAAAACTTGTAAACTTTCAATGGGAGTTAATGTAACAAGGTAACTTTGAAGAGTTTCTATTGGTCCGTTCATCAAGAAATTTTGGCACAGCGTAAGGGACAGTTTGTCTTATCAAATTATGTAGTATTAGGTAGTCATGGCATTTATATATATATATATATATATATATATATATATATATATATATATATATATATATATATATTGTATATCACTAACCGTTAATTTCCCAAACTTTAATAGTAGACTTTATTAGTAGTTCACTTTATACAGTATATTATACAGAGGTCACACTCTATGTATATATTACATTACTTGAAACATAGCAATAAAAAAATACTGTACTCACAGTATTTAAAAAAAAAATAATAATGTGTTGTTGTTAATATTAGTAGTAATCTGTATCCAATAAGGCTTTGACATCAATATCTAATAAATCCATTTAAATAAATGAAAACAACTTAAAAAAAAGTGATAAAAAAGTACTTACAAGAGTTTTGAAAAAGTTCATAACTGGATTTTCCTCTGCTTCGCTCTCCTCCGGTTGAGAACTTGAGTCTTCGTCGACCTCAGCGGCGCTGGGACTGAGCGATTCGCCCTGTGGCACTTTCTCAGCCTGTGTACTTCCCTTTATGTCAGGAGGCTCCTATAGATGAACCCAGAGAGAATTAGCCCTCGGAGAAACGTGCTACAGTCCTACAGCTGATGTGCAGTAGCTGTTAATCGCTGCATTGACGTGCTGCACAATTCCAGCCATGCCTCTGCCTACTCAGAGCTCCAGCAACAATCCCCCTTTCATTAATGCCTGTTTTTTCCCCCTCACTCATTGATATTCAGCAATGTTCTGGACTTAAAGCCTGTGTGTGTGTCTTATGCTTCGAAAATTAGCTACTGTACAGCATTCGCTATCATTATTTCATCATACCGTATATAGAATGCATAAGCTCGTGTAGCTCATGCAGCTCAAGCAGCTCGTGCAGCTCACGCAGCTCACGCTGGCTCAGTCAAAATGAAAAAATTCTAGCCATCGACTTTTTTTGCAGCAGTCGATCGGTTGCTAACAGTATATTGTAGTATAAAGCAACGGAAAACATTGATCTTCTGGGAATGGAGACAAAACAGCTGTCTCTGCAGACAAAACAAAATTACAGGCTTCAGTGTGCGTGCCCTATTTTTATCTGTTACTGTGGCAATCACTCCAGCGCTCAATAGATCACAGAGAAAACTCGGATATAAACGGATATAAACGGATATAAACTGATACAAACTCAGATTTGATCTTCTGTACAGATGCCTCCAATATTTAGCAACTAAATCATGTTACATATATTTGATCGATTACGTTCTGGAAAGCTGTGGAATCCATGGCATAGTTTCAGGCCTTCATTGACAAAGAGATATTCTTTTACTATTAAAGAAAAGTGCATTTAAAAGTATACTTAACATAAAAAGTACATACTTTTAACATTCAAATTAAAACATACTATTTCGAAACAACTTATGGCTTGACAACAACTTAAGTATGTTTCAATTGCAATTAAGCTATATTTACAGTAAATATACAACATAAAAGCATTAGGTTGTGCTTTTGAGCGTTTTTTTTTTCCTGTTTAACTTCTGCAAACTTCATAATTTTTAATACACTTGAGGTATATTGTATATGTACTACTTTGTGTATTAATGCACATATTGTGTTCACCTTAATGTTACTAGAAAAAAAAAAAACACTAAAGTGCACTTTAAGCAGTATTCAATGCCATGACATATATTTTCTATCAACACAACATTTAATTGCTTAAAAAATACATTTTATGGAAATACAGAGAAAGTATATTTTCTTTCACATATTTATATGTGTATTTTCATAAATTATATTAAATAAAAATTGTGTTTTTAGTATTCTTTACCTAATTTAAACATACTTTTAATGCTCTTAAGTATAATTCCCTTTTTACAAGGGTATAGCTAAGGTATGGCTTTATTAAACATAAAAGAAAGAAAGAAAAAAACAATAAACTTAAATGTGTCTTTATATAGACAAAAGATGCTCAATCAACCATTTCAGCTTTTGCTGTGATCGATTTTGATTTTGAGATCAAGACAGATGGACAAAAAAATTTAAACATGCATCTCCAAATCTGCTGCTTTCCAGGTGAAGCAGCATTTAAAAAGTTAACATTAATTATTATTCATAGTCATTTTGGAGTATTCCAGTGATTGATTCATAATGAACATTTAATGCAATATAAAAGGCAACAGTTAGAAGTTCTGACTTGATTTCATTTATGTTTTTTCTGTGATTGATTGGTCACATCAATTGTAGACTATACTATATTTTAGTAATTCAGTTCAAAATGTAAAACTCCAAACCATCACTGATTGTAGAAACTTCACACTAGACCTCAAGCAGTTTGCACTGTGTGTCTCTCCACTCTTCCTCCAGACTCTGCTCCCTTGATTTACAAATGAAATTTGGTCAAATTTACTGATGATCAGTGATGGTTTGTTTGGAGAGATATGTCCATCATCTGCTGGTGTTGATCCACTGTGTTTTCATTTTCCAGAAAATCTTACAGCACTTCATGCTTCCCGCTGCTACTGACAACTTTTATGGAGATGCGGATTTCATTTTCCAGCAGGACTTGGCACACTGCCCACACTGCCAAAAGTACCATAGATCACTCTGTGTAAGCATTGTAGAGGTTGTTATAATGCTTTGTGGCCTACAATCGCTGCATGCGATGAGTTATTCCATGCAGAAGGATCTCAATTTTATGAGACAAAAAAATCCATTCTCTCTGTCATGCTTGCATTCAGTCGGTCAGACTTATGCTACTCAGAGAACACTGTGATGCCCCTCTTGTTCCTCAGCTGTTGATTCACCCCCAACGCCAGTGACACTACTGGCCTTTTTCCCACATTTTGACTCACTGCCCAAGCTCGAGCAAACTGTGGACTGGCGACTGTGTTGTGAATGGTTCTTTCTTTAGCGTGGACATTCACACTGACCACATTAAATGGAGGCTCTTCTACAGTGTTAATGTATGTAAGGACTTCAGCTGACGAAGCAAAAGTGTGTAAAAAAAATCTGTAAAATCTTCGTATTAATGTTAAACGTATTAATGGCTCACTAATAATCAGAGTTTTTTTTTAAAGAAGTTTCTGTAATAGTTTCATACACTGGCTTTTCACCAAGAAATCCTTCCTCTTCGTCCTTAGAAGCAAGAATTTCAAGAGTTCTTCAGGTTCCTTCACTAATTTCTCAATTATAGCTTCTTCTTCTTCTACTGTTTCTAAAGGCGGCTTTCAAACCTGTCTCGCTTGGTCCAAACCTTTGGTTTATTAGTCCATTAAAGGGCAGTGGCATCCCAGCTGTTGGAGGACCAGGTTATCAATGACAGGGTTGTAGGTTTGATACCTGGGTTTGGCTAGCTGCCACTGTTAGCCTTTAAGAAAGGCTCTTAACCCTCACTACCCACCGCTCTGGGCATGTGTGCTCACTACTGTAATTATCACTGTGCAAGAATGGGTTAGCGGCAGATGTCAAAGTCCATCGGTGCTCCCAGTTGACCTGTCTTGTTTGGTTTAAACCCCCAAAAAAGCAGATCAAAGGACCAGTGTGAACACACCTTTTTTGTATGTTTCAGACCAGTTAGAGACCAGCCTATTGTCCCACCTTTTTAAAAATAAAGGAATAAAATGAACCAATTTTTCCACTTCAAATGCACTTCAAATGTCACACAGCAGTACAGCCGCAACTGATTACACTGGTGATTCCAGTATCTACTGTAAATTTAGGTTAAATTAAAGTCAAGGTGGCAGGGTGGCACAATGTCAATCCAAAAAACTTTAAGGAATTAAAAAATATGCTCAAGTGCAGTCGAAAAGACCATCAAAAATGTTATAGATGAAACTGGCTCTCATCAGGACTGCCCCTTGGAAAGAATAGCAACCACTAAGCAACACTATAGCAACCACAATGGATACCAATGGATAACCACCTTGCAAATACCATGACCTGGGATACCATAGACCATAGACCAATGGGATCCATTTAAGAGGCACAACCATGCTGTGTTTCCTTCAGGAAATGCCGTTTTCAAGTAGTAGTATTTTTCTTATTATTATTACCCGCTATGTGAATTAGAATATAAGTTATAATAGGCTTTTTTAAACTGTGAAATTCAACTTTTATTGTATAATCTAACTTTGTAACAATTCATTTGTAACAATTAAACACATATTTCTTTAATGTAGTTCGAATTAATCAATGAAAATGTAAAATATTAGGATATTAAGCACACAAAAGGGCATTAACGCTAAGGGGCTGTACTTACAGACTTCTGGCCATCGGTCTGCATTTCTGGAACTATCAGTTCTTCAGGTACTTCAGCTACATTAGCCTCTGGTTCAGGAATCACTGGTTCGTTCTTCTTCTTAAACATCTTGAAGAAGTTTCCTGTCTGAGCTGGTTTTGGTGTTTCTGTGTTGGTTAGTGTGATGGTCTCTGTTGGGATTGCTTTATCAGGTGATACTTCCACAGATACGACTGCAGCTGGTACTGGTTCTGGTGTTGGCAGTGGGTTATCCGTTAGAGTCACGGCAGATGCTTCACTGTTCTGCTGCACTGATACTTCAAGGGTTACTAGGAAGAAAACAAAATGATTAAAATTACAGAATGAATAAAATATATAAAAATGAATTTAAATTATTGATGCTATCAACTCTTCTACCTAAAACTCTGAGTTTCTTTGATTTTACCAAATTGAAAACCTCTGGAATATAATCAAGAGGAAGATGGATGATCACAAACCATCAAACCACCAAACTGAACTGCTTGAATATTTGCACCAGGAGTAAAGCAGCATAAAGTTATCCAAAAGCAGTGTGTAAGACTGGTGGAGGAGGAGAACATGATGCCAAGATGCATGAAAAAAACTGTGATTAAAAACCAACCAGGGTTATTCCACCAAATATTGATTTCTGAACTGCAAATATATGCTCTAAATGACAATATTTTTATTTGGAATTTGGGAGAAATGTTGTTTGTAGTTTATAGAATAAAACAACAATGTTCATTTTTTAATCAAATATAAACCTATAAATAGCAAAATCAGAGAAACTGATTCAGAAACTGAAGTGCTCTCTTATTTTTTCCAGAGCTGTACAATAGTCACACTGTAGGATGTGCAATGTTATGTAAGGTAGGGGTGGGTGATATGGCCCTTAAATAATATCAATAATAAAAAAAATCATGTTTTTTTTTTTTTAAGAAAATGATATTCTTGGCGATATGACAAAAGACTGAAATAAAAATATTATTTCAATAATACACTACTACAACAAAATAAAAATCTAATTGTATTATTGTATACAATATGATATGGCACTCCCCTAAATGAGATATTAAAAAATACAAGATGTTTATCAGATTTGTATTTATAATGCACTATAAATATCTCCATATATCCAGGATTAAAGTAAAATAAATGATACTGGACAGATATAATCTGTTTCTAGTAAATACATAATGGGAAATGGGAACAGTGTGAATTTTTCTTTTGCTACAAACAGCAGAAAAGTAGCACCCTGATGTGATAATTAGGGGTGGGTGATATGGCACCATATTTCAGGGTATAATATTGTTCACGATATTCAAAAAATGTTGGCAAATGAATTGCATGTTCATCAACACAGGCATTTAAAACCCATTATAGTCATAATTTATCCTATATCTGATGTGTCTTAAGATTATTTTGTATTATAAACTGTCCTAATATAATAATCATTTTATTATGACAATATCATTTTTTTATTTCAATATTCTATACAGAAAAAAACATATAAAAAAAAAAGTTCAGTGTCATTTATAAAAAATCATGAAGGCACACCATGTTCTAAATATTTTTGGTCAATCAAATCTTTTGTGCCAAATAACTGATGTTTTTGGGTGTGTGTTCACAGAGATAAGATAACAATCTGAGTCCAGCAGTGTTTCTTTTTTGTTGTTTGTTCCCGTGTTAGCCTAGCATCTTCTGTTCTCAACTTTTATGTAAAATGCTCTCCGACTGTATCCGAGATATGTGATAATTATTTAAATCTTTGCTATTTACATGACACAGGTGGAAGCTGAGAAAATAGACTGTTGTCGGGGTGTAAGATAGCAATACGCATCATGACATGCCTTGCATAGGGTGTTAGATAGGGACTTCATTCTTTTATGTATCGTACAGTTAAATAACCATTATTAACAAAGCTAAGTCTAAAGGAGAAGACAAAGTGTGATCATATTGATTATAGAATACTTTTTTCCTCGAATGACACCATTAATAAACAGATTAAACACTTCCTGAATACACAAGTTAATACACTGCCTGTCACCTGAAATTGCTGCTGTTTGATACAGTAGTTTTGTTGTAAAATATATATATTTTTTAAATAATTCATGGTCAAACCAATACATGCAGGATGTTGTGCATTACCCTCTGGTTCAGGAATCACTGGTTCATTCTTCTTCTTGAACTTATTGAAGAGACTGGGTTTCTGAACTGGTTTTGGTGGCTCTTTATTGGCTGATGTGATGGAGATTACTGGATCAGGTGATACTTCCACAGATACGACTGCAGCTGGTACTGGTTCTGGTGCTGGCAGTGCATTATCTGTTTGGGTCACGGCAGGTGCTTCACTGTTCTGCTGAACTGATACTTCAAGGGATACTAGAAATAAGGGAATTGAAATATATATTAAATTTAGTGCATATGCAAATATATAATCATATATTTAAAATATGATCATCACTGTAGAACCAAGACAATTAAGGCAATTATTTTTTATTATTATTACCACTAGGCAACACCTGAACAACCACCTGAGACACCATATCAACAACCTGGGATACCACTGCAACCGCTAGGCAACATCTGGGCAACCACCTGAGACACCACAGCATCCACTAGTCAACACTTGAGAAACCACTTGAGATACAATATTATCCACATGGGGTACCACTGCAACCACTAGACAACACCTGAGCACTTACCTGTTGCACTTATCAACACCATACCAACTGCCCGGAACAGAACAACACCACTTACAAACCACTTAGCAACACCATATCAGTCACCTGGGGTATCATAGCCCCCACATAGCAGCATAACTACCACCAAAGGTTACAACTACTTAGCAACCATCTAGCAACTCAGAAGACAGGTATGCACACTGCCGTTCTGCAATCGTGAATAACATTTCTAAATGTCTTTCAATTTTACTGAAATCAACCTTTTCACACCAAATCACGCTGAAGGACTTTAGTGTGTTCTGGTGAGGCATTACCCTCTGGTTCTGGAATCACTGGTTCATTCTTCTTCTTGAGCCTATTGAAGAGACTGGGTTTCTTAACTAGTTTCGGTGGCTCTTTATTGGCTGGTGTGATGGAGATTACTGGATCAGGTGATACTTCCACAGATACGACTGCAGCTGGTACTGGTTCTGGTGCTGGCAGTGTGTTATCTGTTTGGGTCACGGCAGGTGCTTCACTGTTCTGCTGCACTGATACTTCAAGAGTTACTAGAAATAAAGAAATTAATAAAAATATTACAGATTGGTGCCCATTCATAAAGGGAAAATACACTGACATGCCAAAAGTCATTGGCTAGCAGCATGTAAAATGATCATGAAGTCATATGCTTGTGTATGGCTACAGTAGTATAAGTTGTGAGGTGTTATCTTTTAAGTGAAGCCAGTGTCCCAGTCTTACCCTCTGGTTCAGGAATCACTGGTTCGTTCTTCTTCTTGAATCTGTTGAAGAGACTGGGTTTCTGAACTGGTTTTGGTGTCTCTGTGTTGGTTATTGTGATGGTTTCTGTTGGGATTGCTTTATCAGGTGATACTTCCACAGATACGACTGCAGCTGGTACTGGTTCTGGTGTTGGCAGTGCATTATCGGTTTCAATCATGGTCGGCGGTTCACTGTTCTGCTGCACTGATACGTCAAGGGACGCTAGAAATGTAGAAAAATAAGATTATTAATGGTAAAACCCTAGTAACCACCTGGGGTACCATCGCAACCACCTTTTGGCGACCAAATTTACCCTCTGGTTCTGGAATGACTGCTTCGTTCTTTTTCTTGAACCTATTGAAGAGACTGGGTTTCTGAGCTGGTTTTGGTGGTTCTATGTTGGTTAGTGTGATGGTTTCTGCTGGAACTGCTGGATCAGGTGATACTTCCACAGATACGACTGCAGCTGGTACTGGTTCTGGTGTTGGCAGTGCTTTATCTGTTTCAATCATGATTGGCAGTTCACTGTTCTGCTGCAGTGATACTTCAAGGGTTACTAGAAAGAAAGAAAAAAAATGATTAATGGAAAAATCCTCGTAACCACTTGGGGTACCATAGCAATCACTAAGCAACCACCTTTTAGCAACTACAGTTTCCCACAATGAACCATTTCACACCAACCCTCTCTGAAGGACTCATTACCCTCTGGTTCAGGAATCACTGGTTCATTCTTCTTCTTGAATCTATTGAAGAGACTGGGTTTCTGAACTGGTTTTGGTGGTTCTGTGTTGGTTATTGTGATCATTTCTGCTGGAACTGCTATTTCAGGTGATACTTCCACAGATACGACTGCAGCTGGTACTGGTTCTGGTGTTGGCAGTGCATTATCTGTTAGAATCATGGCTGGTAGTTCACTGTTCTGCTGCACTGATACGTCAAGGGACACTAGAAATAAAGAAAAAAAGATTATTCATGGAAAAACCCTAGTAACCACCTGGGGTACCATCGCAATCACTAAGCAACCACCTTTTAGCAACTACAGTTTCCCACAATTAACCATTTCACACCCAACCTCTCTGAAGGACTCATTACCCTCTGGTTCAGGAATCACTGGTTCGTTCTTCTTCTTGAACCTATTGAAGAGACTGGGTTTCTGAGCTGGTTTTGGTGGTTCTGTGTTGGTTAGTGCGATGGTTTCTGCTGGAACTGCTGGATCAGGAGATACTTCCACAGATATGACTGCAGCTGGTACTGGTTCTGGTGTTGGCAGTGCATTATCTGTTTCAGTCATGGCTGGTGGTTCACTGTTCTGCTGCACTGATACGTCAAGGGACACTAGAAATAAAGAAAAAAAGATTATTCATGGAAAAACCCTAGTAACCACCTGGGGTACCATCGCAATCACTAAGCAACCACCTTTTAGCAACTACAGTTTCCCACAATTAACCATTTCACACCCAATCTCTCTGAAGGACTCATTACCCTCTGGTTCAGGAATCACTGGTTCGTTCTTCTTCTTGAACCTATTGAAGAGACTGGGTTTCTGAGCTGGTTTTGGTGGTTCTATGTTGGTTAGTGTGATGGTTTCTGCTGGAACTGCTGGATCAGGAGATACTTCCACAGATACGACTGCAGCTGGTACTGGTTCTGGTGTTGGCAGTGCATTTTCTGTTTCAGTCATGGCCGGTGGTTCACTGTTCTGCTGCAATGATATGTCAAGAGATACTAGGAAGGAAAAATAATAAAAGATTATTAATGGTAAACCCCTAGTAACCAACTTTTAGCAACTACAGTTTCCCACAATGAACCATTTCACACCAACCCTCTCTGAAGGACTCTTATCTGATCAGCTAAAGCATTACCCTCTGGTTCAGGAATCACTGGTTCGTTCTTCTTCTTGAACATCTTGAAGAAGTTTGCTGTCTGAACTGGTTTTGGTGGCTCTGTGTTGGTTAGTATGATGGTTTCTGCTGGAACTGCTGGATCAGGTAACACTTCCACAGATACGACTGCAGCTGGTACTGGTTCTGGTGCTGGTAGTGCATTATCTGTTTCAATCATGGCTGACAATTCGCTGTTCTGCTGCACTGATACATCAAGGGTTACTAGAAATGAGAAAAAATAAGTTAATGAATGGTAATACCCTAGTAACCACCTGTGGTACCATAGCAACCACTTAGCAAGCACCTTTTAGCATGCACATTTTCCCACAATGAATCATTTCACACCAACCCTATCTGAAGGACTCATTACCCTCTGGTTCAGGAATCACTGGTTCGTTCTTCTTGAACCTATTGAAGAGACTGGGTTTCTGAGCTGGTTTTGGTGTTTCTGTGTTGGTTATTGTGATGGTCTCTGCTGGAACTGCTGGAACAGGTGATACTTCCACAGATACGACTGCAGCTGGTACTGGTTCTGGTGTTGGCAGTGCTTTATCTGTTAGAATTATGGACGGCGCTTCACTGTTCTGCTGCACTGATACGTCAAGGGACACTAGAAATGAAGAAAAAAAATATTAATGGAAAAACTCTAGTAACAACTTGGAGTACCATAGCAACCACTTAGCAACGACCTTTTAGCATCCACATTTTCCCACTATTAACCATTTCACACCACACCATTCTAAATGACTTCAATCTGTTCAACTAAAGCATTACCCTCTGGTTCAGGAATCGCTGGTTCATTTTTCTTCTTGAACCTATTGAAGAGACTGGGTTTCTGAACTGGTTTTATTGGCTCTATGTTGGTTAGTGTGATGGTCTCTGCTGGAACTGCTGGAACAGGTGATACTTCCACAGATACGACTGCAGCTGGTACTGGTTCTGGTGTTGGCAGTGCATTATCTGTTTCAATCATGGTTGGCAGGTCACTGTTCTGCTGCACTGATACTTCAAGGGACACTACAAATTAAGAAAAAAAGATTATTAATGGTAAAACCCAAGTATCCACCTTTTAGCAACAAAATTTCGTCCACAATGAACCATTTTACACCAAATATCTCTAAAGGACTCTCATCTGATCAGCAAAAGCATTACCCTCTGGTTCAGGAATCACTGATTCGTTCTTCTTCTTGAACCTATTGAAGAGACTGGGTTTCTGAGCTGGTTTTGGTGTTTCTGTGTTGGTTATTGTGATGGTCTCTGCTGGAACTGCTGGAACAGGTGATACTTCCACAGATACGACTGCAGCTGGTACTGGTTCTGGTGTTGGCAGTGCTTTATCTGTTAGAATTATGGACGGCGGTTCACTGTTCTGCTGCACTGATACGTCAAGGGACACTAGAAATGAAGAAAAAAAATATTAATGGAAAAACCCTAGTAACAACTTGGAGTACCATAGCAACCACTTAGCAACGACCTTTTAGCATCCACATTTTCCCACTATTAACCATTTCACACCAAACCACTCTAAATGACTTCAATCTGTTCAACTAAAGCATTACCCTCTGGTTCAGGAATCGCTGGTTCGTTCTTCTTCTTGAACCTATTGAAGAGACTGGGTTTCTGAACTGGTTTTGGTGGTTCTGTGTTGGTTATTGTGATCATTTCTGCTGGAACTGCTAGATCAGGTGATACTTCCACAGATACGACTGCAGCTGGTACTGGTTCTGGTGTTGGCAGTGCATTATCTGTTAGAATCATGGCCGGTGGTTCACTGTTCTGCTGCACTGATACGTCAAGGGACACTAGAAATAAAGAAAAAAAGATTATTCATGGAAAAACCCTAGTAACCACCTGTGGTACCATAGCAATCACTTAGCAAGCACCTTTTAGCAACTACAGTTTCCCAAAATGGACCATTTCACACCAACCCTCTCTGAAGGACTCATTACCCTCTGGTTCAGGAATCACTGGTTCGTTCTTCTTCTTGAACCTATTGAAGAGACTGGGTTTCTGAGCTAGTTTTGGTGGTTCTATGTTGGTTAGTGTGATGGTTTCTGCTGGAACTGCTGGATCAGGTGATACTTCCACAGATACAACTGCAGCTGGTACTGGTTCTGGTGCTGGCAGTGCATTATCTGTTTCAATCATGGTTGGCAGGTCACTGTTCTGCTGCACTGATACGTCAAGGGACACTACAAATTAAGAAAAAAAAAGATTATTAATGGTAAAACCCAAGTATCCACCTTTTAGCAACAAAATTTCGTCCACAATGAACCATTTTACACCAAATATCTCTAAAGGACTCTCATCTGATCAGCAAAAGCATTACCCTCTGGTTCAGGAATCACTGGTTCGTTCTTCTTCTTGAACCTATTGAAGAGACTGGGTTTCTGAGCTGGTTTTGGTGTTCCTGTGTTGGTTATTGTGATGGTCTCTGCTGGAACTGCTGGAACAGGTGATACTTCCACAGATACGACTGCAGCTGGTACTGGTTCTGGTGTTGGCAGTGCTTTATCTGTTAGAATTATGGACGGCGGTTCACTGTTCTGCTGCACTGATACGTCAAGGGACACTAGAAATGAAGAAAAAAAAATATTAATGGAAAAACCCTAGTAACAACTTGGAGTACCATAGCAACCACTTAGCAACGACCTTTTAGCATCCACATTTTCCCACTATTAACCATTTCACACCAAACCACTCTAAATGACTTCAATCTGTTCAACTAAAGCATTACCCTCTGGTTCAGGAATCGCTGGTTCGTTCTTCTTCTTGAACCTATTGAAGAGACTTGGTTTCTGAACTGGTTTTGGTGGTTCTGTGTTGGTTATTGTGATCATTTCTGCTGGAACTGCTAGATCAGGTGATACTTCCACAGATACGACTGCAGCTGGTACTGGTTCTGGTGTTGGCAGTGCATTATCTGTTAGAATCATGGCCGGTGGTTCACTGTTCTGCTGCACTGGTACGTCAAGGGACACTAGAAATAAAGAAAAAAAGATTATTAATGGTAAAACCCAAGTTACCACCTTTTAGCAACCAATTTTTGTCCACAATGAACCATTTCACACCAAACATCTCTGAAGGACTCTCATCTGATCAGCAAAAGCATTACCCTCTGGTTCAGGAATCACTGGATCATTCTTCTTCTTAAACATCTTGAAGAAGTTTGCTGTCTGAACTGGTTTTGGTGTCTCTGTGTTGGTTAGTGTGATGGTTTCTGCTGGAACTGCTGGATCGGGTGATACTTCCACAGATACGACTGCAGCTGGTACTGGTTCTGGTGTTGGCAGTGCATTATCTGTTAGAATCAAGGCCGGCAGTTCACTGTTCTGCTGCACTGATACGTCAAGGGTTACTAGAGGAAATAAGAAAAAAAACAAAATGAAATAAGCATGCAAATATTTAAATACGCTTACAATATGATCACTTTACCAAAACCACAAATCATTGAAATGTAACCTGTCAACACCTGAGCAACCACCTCAGACACCACAGCAACCACCTGGGATACCAAAGCATCTAGCAATGCCCTAGTAACCACTAAGCAACATAATAACATTGCAAACACCTGTTAGCACCCTATATTCCAGCTGGGATACCATAGCAACCACTTAGTCACCACCTTTTAGCAACCACATTTCCCACAATGGACCATTTCACACTCTGATCTAATCTATGCGGCTAATTCATTACCCTCTGGTTCAGGAATCACTGGTTCGTTTTTCTTCTTGAACATCTTGAAGAAGTTTCCTGTCTGAGCTAGTTTTGGTGTCTCTGTGTTGGTTAGTATGATGGTTTCTGCTGGAACTGCTGGATCAGGTGATACTTCCACAGATATGACTGCAGCTGGTACTGGTTCTGGTGTTGGCAGTGCAATATCTGTTTGAATTTTGGCTGGCGGTTCACTATTTTGTTGCACTGATACTTCAAGAGATACTAGAGGAAATGAGAAAAAATACAAAATTAAAAATAGGCATCCTTCAATTGTAATAATAATATAAATACACTTTTAACATCCAACAGTCAAAATGAGGGTACCACTATAACCGCTAGGCAACACCTAAGCAACCACAAAAGGGATTGGGACTTAGTCTAAATGTATTAATTCACTGTCCTACAGGAATCCAGTTCAGAAAAACCTCTGTAGAGTCCATTTCTTTACACACGCATCTGTACAGTCAGTGGGCCTTTCCAGAAAAGCTATTGTACACTGTACTAACATTGCTTGGCATGTTATAGGATGTCATGGATACCAAATAATCCCTCCAAATTAATGCAGTCATGTCAGAGTCTTGTGGAAGGATTTGGAACATGGGTCCGCTCAGCCACTCCCTAGTAAAAGCTTTGTCCAAGGAGTTACCAGTAGCAGCAAATGGCACAACCAACACTACCCAGAGTACACAAAGCTCACTGGCTGAAATCCACAAGCTAACTTTAAACGCATGAGTCATCAATAATGATGTGTGAAAGCGGAGTGAATCAGACCTCCACTGAGCGTCTCATCGCTCAAATATCAATATTTTCTCAAGGCATCCTCCACGGGGCAGCTTGCTTATTCTATTATATGACTGCCAGTTTAGCCAGACGCTGTATGCACAGGAGAAAATCAAACAGCACTCTGTCACCGCCGCTGTCACCCGTCTACGCCCTACGTTTATACAGCAACATCACATCATACTTACAATTCCTAACATTATTAAAAACACGGGGGGAATGTGAGTTGTTGTTTTTTAATGTGTTTAAAATATATAAAATTAGTCATCAATAAACAATTTCAAAAAGCAGCTGAAGATAGCTAAACATATATATATTTTGTTTTAATAATTGAGCCATTTGTTTTATTATACATTGATATATGTATATATTGACATTTTTATGTTTTCTTGTTAGGTTATAATTGATTTATTTTAATAGAACACAGTCACAACCTTTTGTAATTTTAATTTATATTATTGTATTTGTTCTTTTTACAGTTTTACAATTTTTCTTATTATTTTATGTTATTTTCTATTGTCTATTTTTTTTTCTTTTCCATTTTTCTACAGCACTTTGAGCTATCTTTTAATGTATTAAAGATGCTTTATAAACAAAGTTTATATTATTATTATTGTTATTGTTATTATTGTTATTATTTTATGTTATTTTCTATTGTCTTATCTTTATTGTTAATTTTAATTTTGGTATTTTTACTGTATTTTTTTCCTTTTCTATTTTTCCTTTTTATTCAGATTTTATTATCTCTGTATCTACAGCCCTTTGAGCTGCATTTTAATGTATTAAATATGCTTTATAAATAAA